>NC_082398.1:4862942-4905442 GCF_031168955.1 Gadus macrocephalus | reverse complement strand
GTGTGTGTGTGTGTGTGTGTGTGTGTGAAGAGAAAAAACAACGGTTTGCGCCTTACGGGTTCAGGGAGATGGAGTATCGTGTGTGCATCTTCGGGGAAGCCCGCCAATGCCTTGTAGCCACAGCTGGACGTCTCTGGCTCCTACACGCGTAGCGCACACACACACGCAAATAAACACAAACAAACACACGCATTATGCACGTCCTCTGCAACGCACACATCCCCGCTTACGAACTATCGAGGATGAGAAGCGACTGCAAGTTGCGTGAATACAGAAGATGAACTTCTGCAGCAGAACCAGAACAGACGCACACAGCCTTGCCCTCATGTGCACACACGTACCTTGCTCAACGCGTAGTGCCATAGAAAGCTGACTACTTCCTCTTTGAGTTTCTGTTGGAAAAATAAGTGCAATGAACAGTGAGAACAGAGGTGTGTTTCTGTGCACTAAACCACCTGGGTATGAGTTATAATTTAATTGAAAAAGAAAAGAGGCCCGAAAGGGGTTTTTACTTTACAGTACAATTACATTACTCAATGAATACTTATTAATCTGAATCCAACAATTACCAGGACAGAACACGTTGTGTTCTGTCCTGGTAATGGTTGGATTCAGATTAATAAGCATTCATTGAGTAATGTAATAGCATCTAGCATCTGGAGCACTTACATCATAATCAATGGCGGACTTGGATCACAGTACACACACACACACACACACACACACACACACACACACACACACACACACACACACACACACACACACACACACACACACACACACACACACACACACACACACACACACACACACCCACCCACCCACCCACCTGGTATTCCGGTGATTTGGCAGAGAGCTGGGGCACGAGGGCCAGCAGGTCGGCGACGGCCTTCACCACCGGGGGCCGGGAGTCACAGCTCAGCTGGGGGCCCAGGGCGCGCCACGTGGACACCATCTCCACCACCTGGGGGCCCGCAAGGACTCGGACACACGGCTCGGAGAACACAGCACTGCGTGTGGGGCATGCGTGCGAGTGTGTGCTTGTGTGCGTGTGTGTGTGTGCATGCGTGTGTGTTCGTTAGCATGTGTGTGCATGTGTGTGTGTGTGCTTGTGTATTTGTGCCTGCGTGTGTGTGCAGTTGTGTGCGTCTGGTTACATGCGTCTTTGTATACATGTGTGTGGATGCTTGCTTGTGTGTGTGGATGTGTGCGTTTGTATGCCTGTGTGCGTGCATCTGTGTGAAATTGTGTGTGTCTTCCCTTTTGTGTTTGTGTGTCTGTGTGTGTGTGTGTGTGTCACCTCGGCGCGGCAGAGGTCCTGCAGGCCTTGCAGGGCCAGGGTGGCGGGGGTGGCCAGGTCAGCCTTGGTACACTGGACCAGCGTGTGTGTGATGGCAGCCAGCATATCACCCCCATGCTGGTAGGGCCTGTAGCGCGCACACACACACATACAAGTTATGAAATGCAGCACTTTACTGAACCAAGCAGAAGGTGAAGGCGAGATACATCTCTTCTATTTAAAGGATATATATTCAGGCTATACATAGGCTCCATGGTCATAATGGCAGAGTGGATGAGGAGGAGGAAGAAGAGGAGGAGGAGGAGGAGGAGGAGGAGGAAGAGGAGAAGGATGAAGAAGAGGAGGAGGAAGAAGAGGAGGAGGAGGAGGAGGAGGAGGATGAAGATGATGAAGAGGAGGAGGAGGAAGAGGAAGAGGAGGATGAAGAGGAGGAGGAGGAGGATGGAGAGAAGGAGAGAAGGATGAAGAAGAGGAGGAAGAGGAGGATGAAGATGAGGAAGAAGAAAAGGAGGAGGAGGAGGAAGATGAGGAAGAGGAAGAAGAAGAGGAGGATGAAGAAGAGGAGGATGATGAAGAGGAGGAGGAGGATGAAGAGGAGAAGGATGAAGAAGAGGAGGAGGAGAAAGAGGAGGATGAAGAGGAGGAGGAGGAGAATGAAGAGGAGGAGGAGGAGGATGAAGAGGAGGAGGAGGAGGAGGATGAAGAGGAGGATGAAGAGGAGTAGGAGGAGGAGGATCAGGGAGCGCACCTCTCTCTGCAGATGTCCTTCAGACAGGCGGCCCGGGCCAGAACCATCTCCCACTGGGCGTCGCGTCCCGCCATCACACTCAGCTTCCCCCCGGGCTGGCCTAGCACCCGCTGCAGCTCTGGGTACACGCGGGCCTGACACACGCACGCACACACACACACACACACACACACACACACACACACACACACACACACACACACGAGCACACACACATGGGCACACACACACACACACAGGACAAACACACACACAAACACGGACACACACACACAGAGACACAGACACACACACACAAACACACACACCACCCACACAATCAGTGCTTTCCAGACGCAACTCCAACATTTCCAGACGAATAAAAATAACAAAAACATAGATTTTGTTCTTAGTCGAGCCCTGGTTTCTTCCCCATGAACCACTGCACTCCTAAACCCGGAGATGGTTGTGGCTGAGCAGAGCACTGACCTGCTTCTTCCAGAGCTCTGTCATGAGGCGCATCACCACAGCCCGCAGGTTGGGGGCACTGGCGAGCATCTGCAGCACGTGCAGCACCTGGGGCACGCAGAACTGGAACAGACACACCACGCACCAGGTGAGAGTCAGAATGGAGAGAATGGAGGCGAGACTCTGCTGGTTGTGACTGTGAGGTTTGATGTGTATGTGTATTGTTGTCTTTTTGCAATGGAAAATTTTAATTAACAAGAAAAAAAACGTTAGTCACGACACAATACCATCTTAAATATGGGTCTGTCGCCAAAATGTGTGCCTGGGTCCCAACGTTGTCATTACGAAGAAAAAAATTACATGAAAGCTTTCAATATACCAGGCGGAAAGAATATAACAAATACAATACGAGACGATTATTATTCTGGACCACGTCATGACAAATTTGAAAAAAAAGCGTTGAGAGAAAGGTGGAAGTGACATGAAGCACATCTATTATAATCACGACTATACATAATCGCATCATTTTGAATAAGAACTAAATGCAACGGCTGCAGGTGACACAGATCCCCAGACCAAATGGGAGCCTTCTCAGGTCTGATGGATCCTCTTCCTCACCTTATGGGTGCCCAGTTTGGGTAGGGTGTAGAGCAGGGCGTGGGACAGGGTGGGCTCCCTCTCCTTCTCCAGCCTGAACAGGAGGACCGGGAGCAGGGAGGGCACCTGGGGGGGAGACAGGTCAGGGGTCATTGACAGCCAGCCGCTCATTATGGAGGTCAGCTTCACAATGATGACCTGTGCAAAGTCGGTGCATTTACATTATCCCGCTAATTTCATGGATACTTACTAAATAATTGAAGCGTTTGAAGCAGAATATAACAACAACATTTTGGTTTTATTGCTGGCACTAAAAATGAAGTGTGTTACATTCTACTGTTGGAAAAAGCATAATGCCTTAATTGACGAATCAGAATCGAGTGTTCAACAGAATTGTGTTCTGAAAAGAGATTAACACAGCAATAATAACAGCATATTTCTATGAAACAATAACAACGATGCAACAATAACGGCCCATTTTATGCATATCCCGATCTTCTAGACACCCACTCAAATGCTTAACAACAGAAATAAAAATATAACATTTGAATCTGAGAATGTTGCCACGAGAAAAAGATTGAATTGAGTTGATGATACACAAACTGCAATCATGAGGACCGTGATAACCCTGAATGATTAGTGTTATTTAATCATGTGGAACGTTTACATGCATGCACGTGTTTCAAAAAGCGGTAACACTCTTTTTGCTTTTCCAACCGTCCAAAAAACGAATACAGAGAATGCTGGGGATATTGACGGGGTAAATGAGTCTCTGTGGTCGATGACAAAAGCCGTCATGGGGCCACCCATCCAGACTCAGGCCGGCCTGTGGGTGGGTGAGCCCGTGTACTATCGATAGGACTTTGGGTTCCACGTTATGTATTGAGCGGGACACCTTTCCTCTTACGTATCCTGTTGGTTGAAATCACGATCTCCCTCTACGTGTGTCAGTGGTTCTGATTACATTTGATCCAACCGGGGGTACGGTGCAAAGGCCGACCCAAACCCATGGAAACGTGAGACTATTATTTTTTGGGGGGTGCTTCAGATGATGGTTGGGAGCCGATTCCAACTACATCTGCAACAAGCAGAGATTACGCGCGCGTGTGCGCGTGCGTGTGCGTGTGTCTGTGTCTGTGTCTGTGTCTGTGTGTGTGTGTGTGTGTGTGCCCTCATGCACGATTGCATGTTGCATCTCACACACACACACACACACACACACACACACACACACACACACACACACACACACACACACACACACACACACACACACACACACACACACACACACACACACACACACACACACTTCACCCATGCATCCAGACTCCCCGCCCCGCCCTGGGGGTGTTGCCAGGTGCCTGGACCCGGGGGGGTGGGGGGGGGGGGGGCGTGGCTTTGGCCTTCAAAGGGACTCCAGAGATATATATTTCCCTATTCTTCCCTTATCTCCCACTGCTCTCTGTGCGGGTGCTCTCAAAAGCCCCAGTGTACCCCCAGGCAGTCTGTGCATTCAGCAGCAACACAGAGAGGGAGCAACACACTACCGCCACCTTGGCGGGGCCCAAAACGACCCACAAAGGAGCCCTTTCGGCGGGTGCTGAACCGCGGCCATTTTGAACCCATTCAGGGAGAATGGGCGGGCGATGCGGGAGGGATATGCCGCCCAGAGGACTGCTCAAACCCTCCGCCGATCAGCACTCGGCGATAAGAGGCCGGGGAACACAGTGATGGACGGGGACGATCAACGGAACAGGTGATCTGTGTTCTGTTCACCCAGCACTCCCCTTTAAAGGGCATCGGCAAAAAGGCCAAGCAGGCGGGATTGTAAATGTGTAATTGGGTCGGGGGTGTGAAAGTGCGAGCGGTTTAAACATCCATTTAGCAAAAGGCATGCAATTAAAGCGTTGTAATTCTTTTTGGACGGACGTCTGGGGATGATGAAAGTCTGGGGCATTTCACCGCTAAACCGAAGCACCCCCCCGCGCCACTAAGAATCAACGCCAAAGTCCCATGTTATCAACAGTATCCAATCACACGCCATCTCAACCTAGGGCACCCTCAACACACACACACACACACACACACACACACACACACACACACACACACACACACACACACACACACACACACACACACACACACACACACACACACACACACACACACACACACACACACACACACAGACAGACAGACAGACAGACAGACACACGCCATAAGCTAACCGGGGCCCTCACCTTCAAGGTGATCCATTGCAACCTCAACAATCACGCCGCTGCCTAGCTCCTCCCCTTCTCCCTTTCACCGCGCCCCCCCCCCCCCCCCCCCCTATCCCCGCCCACATCCCACACCCACAGACTGCACCCATTGCCCCCCCGTTTCGTCATGCACGGCCGGCCCCCTGGGCCGCTCGGCAGACTGTGTACAACCCCCCCCCCCCCCCCCCCCCGTCAATGGGCTCCGTGGTGCATGGAGGGACCTTAGAAAGGGGCCCCGTGGAGGACAGCGCAGGGTTAATAGTTTGTCATTCCAGGCTAAGTGCTCCTGTTGGAGCCGACGGCCCCCCCTCGTAGCGGCTGGGGGCCCCCTGTGTCGCAGGGAGCTGAACTTGGCCCTGCATTATACGTCTTCGTTAAAGAGACCCTGCCGTACCGGACGGTGACAGCTTGGGGGGGGGGGGTCTTGAGGTAGGATGTGGAGGAAATTGGAATAAGGCGGCGGGAAAAACAAGTCGATTTTACTATTGATACATCCAACCCGTTAGCCAGAATTCATTCTTGGTTATATGGTTTGTTCTGTGTTTGGAGGAAAACTCGAAATGTAGTACGGTAAAATAGTATAGACATGCTTCCACGGTGAGTTTGTCCTAATCGTGGATTGATCTTGGTGCCCCGTTGAGAAAGGCAGGGTTTCTAGCCAGTAGCAGGAACAGCCTGCGTGCTTTGAACATCGAGATGGCAGCAAATGAGAGCTGCAATGCTTCAAAATACATCCACCCAGTCCGAGAGGAGCTTAGTGTACCAGCACAGAAACGTCAGTGCTCTCGCATTCAAGTCCAGTGGGTACGAATCATCCCAGAGGAGCCAAGCTACCCATCCTGAGACTAGTCTCCCACCTGCTTCCTCCAGGCTGCATGCATCTTCGCTCCCAACACCTGGCCCCCAGTACAGGGACCGTCTGAAGCCTTTGGGGGGGGGTCTGGGTTTGGGTTCCCCTGGCGGTCTGGCAGTCTGGCTCATCATTCATCAGGCGAGCGTTGCTCTGATCCTGCGCAGGACCGTGTGGCAGTATGCCGGGTTGGGATTGTATGGGTTCCATAGAGCGCTGTTAAGACGGAATTAGACCTGGGAGGTATGATCGAGGGACCGGGGGTTTGTGCCGTCGCAGACAAAGCTCACAGGTTTTTCGGGTACGCGGGTGATCAATCGGGGAACACGAGTCGCGGGTTCACATCGTCCGGGACTTCAGTAGCGGATATTAAACGGCCTGTTTTCAGTTTCGCCCGATCAGCAAAGATTGACTGCCTGTCGGCTTACGCCCTGAGTGGCAGGGGTGATGATTGCGGTCTGGTTTGTCGTGTTTGCGGTGTTTGGCTGGGGTCCCGGTCCGACGACCGTACCCAGATTGTTGTGCTTGTTTTGACGTTTGCGTTTCTCACGCTGATCGGTACTTGGCAGCGGCACCCTATTTGAGTTTGCCTCCGGGTGAGGTGGAACGTGTCGGCGCGTGTGGCCATGCAGCCTACTACCCCGGGCTCCGACACCTCCGTCCTGACACCACCAGCTCCTCCACCAGCTCCGATGCGATGGGGGGGAAGACTGCACCCAGAGGAGCACCGAAACAGACCTCCATATCCTCCCATTCTCAGAGCTGTGCTATATTTTTCAAAATGATCGATTTTTCTTACAAATCTTGTCGATATCCATCCATCTCACCATGTACAATATCGTGTACATGTTGTATTTGAAATCTGTTTTGAGGTGCGACTTGTGAACGGGTCGATCGCTGTCTCCGCGGTCACATCCGAGGGGCGGGCATAGAGCCTCTCTGGGAGCAATTAGAAACTCACAAACCACGCGTAATTAGCCCCCCATCACAGATTGGGATGGGGCGTTATCTTCCCCAGGGGGTGACATGTGAGGTCTGTCGGCCCCACCCTCCCCCAACCCCCACCCCGACAGAACAAAGACCTCCTAATCTAGGAACACCTCGGAATAAGGTAGGGGACGACCACTTCCTGACTGGAATGAAACGGGAGTATTGACATTTCAAGGTCTCTCCAAGTAGGATATTGAGTGTAGAACTAAAACCCAACTAAAACCCCCCCCCGCACACACACACACACACACACACACACACACACACACACACACACACACACACACACACACACACACACACACACACACACACACACACACACACACACACACACACACACACACACACACACTTGGAGCTACCTTAGAGGGGTCTGCCTCCGCGATGGCGACAGCGGCCCCCAAGGCCTGGTGGCAGACGGCGGGGGGTCCGGTGGTGAGGAGGTGGGCCACCACCAGCACCAGGGACCAGGGCAGCGGCTGCGGGCCGCCGGGGTGACCCAGGGACGAGGTGACGGAGGCCAGCCACTCACCGGCGGCGGCGGGGTCCTCGGCGTTGGCCACCCTGCGCAGCACGGCCACGGCCAGGGTCAGCTCGCTGTACCACGGGCCAGGGGGCAGGGCCGGCACGCCACCGGCCTGGGGGGGGGGTGGTTAGGATGGAGCATTTCAACCAATCAGGACTTGGTTTTTTGGGGGGTTTTTGAATTTTTTTCACTTATATCTTCAAAAATATCTTGGAATGAGATGGCTGTAGTCTGTAGTCTTACAGCGTTTAGTCTACTGTCCATAATAATTTAGAGATCATATTCTCCGCCGCTCACATGCGGGAATAATTAAGACTTGAGGAGAAATTAAACAGCGGGCTAGAGATGCGGTGTCCGTCCGACTTCCGATAAGTCACCTCATCTGATCCTCTTTATGTGTGAAGTGAAACCAACACACACTCCACAGTCCACACTGAGCCCAATTATTTTTGACCGACAAGCGACAAGATTGATCGGTTAACGTTGATACGGTCAACGGTCATCGGTTAACATCCCTAGCACTGGCATAGCCTTGGATTACAAATATTGACAATGGTAAACATTTTTTAATTTTGTGTCATGTATTGTTGCTGTAGTTCCACACCTTTACATTCATTGGTGCTTTGAGTTATATGCGTTGTCGCTATGGTAACATGCCTTGAGTACGGGACGTTGTTGCTATAGTTACACGCCTTGAATAGAGTGCATTGTTGCTCAAGGTACATGTTATGAATGGATGCATTGTTTGTTGCTCAAGGTACATCTTCTGAATTGGTCAGTTGTTGGTGTAGTAACATGCATTGAGCATGCCCTCGCTGCCCCAGCGCTAGGGCAGGTCCAATGCGTTGGGTAAATGTGCGATGAATCTAATTTCGAGACTAATTTCGGTTTTGTGTCAAACGATCTCCAAACCAATATAATCGTGTTGAAAGCTGGATACAAATTTGTACATTATTTCCGATTTGAACATTCTGTGTATTTCTTTAAGGGTCCGAAGTTGTGTTACGTGTTTGGAGAGAAATGCTGAATAAATGCATCATGTTTTCAAAAATAATCGCTTGAATAATCGTGATTTCAATAATTGAACCAAAATAATGGTGAAGGTGATTTCAATATTAAAAAGATGATGAAGGTGATTTCAATATTAAAATAATGGTGAAGGTGATTTCAATATTAAAAAGATGATGAAGGTGATTTCAATATTAAAATGATGATGAAGGTGATTTAAATATTAAAATGATGATGAAGGTGATTTCAATATTAAAATGATGATGAAGGTGATTTAAATATTAAAATGATGATGAAGGTGATTTCAATATTAAAATGATGATGAAGGTGATTTCAATATTAAAATGATGATGAAGGTGATTTCAATATTAAAATGATGGTGAAGGTGATTTCCTCCGTGGTCGAGCAGGAGGCCCTGGGCGGCGCTCCCCTGCGGGGCGGCGCTCCCCTGCGGGGCGGCGCTCCCCTGCGGGGCGGGGCTCACCTGCGGGGCGGGGCTCACCTGCGGGGTGGGGCCCGTGGCCCTCCCGGCGCTGCGCAGCACGCGGCCGGCCAGCGCCAGGGTGCGGCGGTGGAGCCGGGGCTCCGCCAGGGGCTCCACCAGCCCGGCGACGGACAGGAGCTGCAGCACGGGCAGCAGCAGCAGGGGGGCCCCCCACGGGGCCAGGGGCTCCTGCTCCGGGGCCAGGGAGAGGGCTGAGGGGACAGGAGGGAGGGGGGAGGGGGGGAAGGGAGGGAGGAGGGGGATGGGAGGTGGGGGGAGGGGGGGGAGGGAGGGAGGGATGGGAGGGGGGGGGGGGGGGGGGGAGAGAAGGAGAGGGGGAGGAGGGGGGGAGGGAGGGATGGGAGGGAGGGGAGGGAGAGGGGGGGAGGGAGGGGAGGGAGAGGGGGGAGGAAGGGATGGGAGGGAGGGATGGGAGGGAGGGATGGGGGGGAGGGAGGGAGGGAGGGAGGGAGGGAGGGGTGGGGTGAGGGAGGGAGGGGGCGGGAGGGAGGGAGGGGAGGGGGGAGGGATGGGAGGGGGAGAGGGGGGAGGGATGGGAGGGAGGGGGGGGGAGGGAGGGATGGCCGCCGTGAAGGACGTGATGAAATGATTGGGGGGGAAGAAAAAATGGTTTAGAAGTTAAAGGGGCTGCTGCCTTTACGTTATGACAATCTGAGCAGCAGCGATGGTCTGTACGGTTTCAGAAACACAAAGACACATCGGGTTTCCATAGCAGCAGCAAGGGCCAGGGGCGTGAACTGGGGTGAGCCCCCGATACAAGGCCCACTCTGGAAATGCATTTTCAGCCGGAAGTATAGTTCTTCATGTATTTTTACAAAGCCTTGCTTTTTTGCATTTGGTCTGAATGGGAAACGTGTGGAAGGGCGTTGAGTGTGTGCTGGCGTGTGTGAGGAGAGGTGGTGTTACCGAGGTTCAGGAGGTCGGTCTGTTGGTCTGCTGGAGCTTCCAGCAGCAGCAGGCCCAGACCCATCAGCACCTCCTCTACTGGGACCTCCTGCAACACACACACACACACACACACAATTAAATAATTAGTCAATAACAAATAGAAACAAACTAGAAATGATCAGGACGATGATGATCAGGCTGGTCTGTCTCTGGACAAGGATTTCATTGAGCAGAATCGCCCTGTGTTAAGGGTTAAAAAACTATAATAGATCCTCCGCTCTCGTCTTCAAAATAAGAGTCTGACCGACGTTTCTTGTTTTTCCATCAAAGTGTCGAACTCTTATTTTGAAAGCGGGTGCGGATGGCCCCGGGTGGCGGGAGCGCCTGTACCTGCCGGCAGGTGGGCAGCAGCCGGTGGATGAGCTGCAGGAAGATGCGGCAGTCCCCGCTGAGCTGCAGGCTGAGCTTGCAGGCGCAGAGCAGCAGCAGGGCCAGACGGGCGCTCTCCGCACGCCAGCGCGGCCCGGGCGCCCTCTCCAGGCTGGGCAGCAGCACCTCGCCGTAGCCCTGGAGCTCCAGGACCGCCTCCATGCTGTCCACCTGGAGGGAGGGGGGGGAGAGGGGGAGGGGGGGAGAGAGAGAGAGGGAGGGAGAGGGGGAGAGAGTGGGGGAGAGGGGGAGAAAGGGAGGGAGAGGGGGGGAGAGTGGGGGAGAGGGGGAGAAAGGGAGGGAGAGGGAGGGGGGGAGAAAGGGAGGGAGGGAGAGGGGGAGAGAGAAGGAGGGAGGGGGAGAGAGGGAGGGAGGGAGAGGGGGAGAGGGAGGGAGAGGGAGCAAGAGGGGGAGAGAGAGGGAGGGAGGGGGAGAGAGGGAGGGAGGGAGGGAGGGAGAGGGAGAGGGGGAGGGAGAGGGGGAGAGAGGGGGAGATACAGGGAGGGCAGGGCTTAGTTATGGTTTCACGTCGACGCAACGCAAGGGTTTTTTTAGGACCCCTGACGTCCTTGTGGACCCTCCTTGCGTCCACCGCAAAGGCCTGTCGTGCACCACCAAAACCATGGCAACCTTTTGATTGGACCAATCACAGCCCTTGCTGCTGCGTCGCCTCGACGCAAGGTTTATCATTTTCACTAAAACCAAAACAGGTTCACGCCTGCGTTGAAACTGCGTGTTCATTGCAGTGCGGCGACCTGGAACCATAACTGAGCCTTCAGTGGCAAATGGACAGGATTGATGGACTGCTTTTCTAACTCGTGGTAACTTAGGGTGTCTTGCTCAGGGAACACATTGACACAGATGTGTCAGGGGGGAGAAAAGAGAGGGAGAGGGAGAGAGAATTACTCCTCTCCAAAACACACAAAGGGAAGCAGTGCGCACTTGACTAATGAGTACACACATGCACAGAACATGCACTGTAAGTGCATGTTAGAGAGAGGCAGAGAGAAAGGGGGGAAAGAAAGAAAAAATAAAGAGCTTAAGAAAGTAAGAGGGGGAACCAGCTATGCATTGATAACGCTCGATAGATCTTTCCTTTTGTCATTAGCTGCAGCTACGTTTCGGTGGGAGGAAAAAATAAGATATTCTTTGTACATCAGACATGGAACTAGCGATCTCTACCTCCAAACAACACCTAACATCCGTCGGCGATCGCTCAACCGAAGTACAACCACCGTGTTCGACAGCAGACACCGGGAGGGAAAACATCTGGTCGTATTTCTTGGGTAAACGTCGCTCGTCTCTACGCTCTCCTCCTGTCGAGACGCAGGCGGCGCCTCACCTGCATGTGGGGAACCAGCTGGCAGAAGCAGCCCAGCAGGCTCTCATGGACCAGCGACGAGCCTCTCCCTGGGTCCTCGTGGGCGGGGCCTCCGTCGTGGGCGGGGCCTCCCTCGTGGGCGGGGGCGGGGACAGGCAGGAGGAGGCGGAGCAGGTTCTGCCTGAAGGCGGCGTGAGCCGGCTGCCTCTGGGGCTCGCAGTACAGGTAGCGGAGGAACGGCGTCAGCATCGTGACGTAAGCGGGGTCCTCCCTGAGCCAGACGTTGGCAGAAATACCGTGTGACTAAGTAGTAGCATACATTAAGGCCCAATCCCATTTCTACCCCTTGCCCCTTCCCCTTAACCCCTTCAAAACAAGGAGGAGGGGTAAGGGGAAGGGGTAAGGGGTAGAAATGGGATTGGGCCTTAACACTCAAGGAGCATACAAATAGCATAGCATTAGCATATAAGTAGCAAACAAGTAAAATACTAATGGCATACACGTAGCATTAAAGTAGAGTGCAAGAAGCATGCAAGTAGCACACATTTACAATGTACAAGTAACACTCAAAATAAGTCAAATAAAAATAACCTGTATAAATAAAACATGCATGTTATTTGCATGTAGGACTTATATACAACTGCAACAGTGTAAAGGAGAGGTTCTTGGGGCTGTAGGGATTGGCTGCACTAAGGTGGAGGTCTGGTTAGTGTCATCATATCTCTCAGAGAACCAGTTCACTGCATCCATAACCTCACCTTGAAACAAAATCAATGCATCGTCAAAAAATCAACGTGTCGTTCAAACCACACCTCAAAAGACCACTGTGTCGTGTTTCGGGGTATGTCTGTTCCTGTGACCGGAGGGGAAGCCAGCACTTTTTTAATAACCAATCCGAACCAGGTAGAACACTGAACAACACGATGGTGGGAGACTTCCAAGAACTAGAGCGCTTCGCTGAGCTACGGAGCGCGGCAGCCTTTCGTTTGAGATGCGAGTCAGAACGGGAGCACAGCGAGGCGTTTGAGAATGCATGAAGACGAGGAATCCCACCGTCCCACTCTCCACACCTAGCACGTGGCCTGATAGGAGGAGGAGGAAGGAGGGATAGCGCTTGCCTTTCTGTCCCTTCCTGGATGAAGTGGTGGATCTCCAGCAGCAGGAAGGGCCAGCATTCAGCCCGGTTCTCCAGCGCGGTGATGTAGGGATGGGGGTTGCTTCTGCAACGCCAGACAAAAGATGATTGTTTTAGAGACATAGTATACATTTGAATACAACCGCTACCATTTCAAGATTGGTATCATGAACGTTGTATTTTAGACACTTGCAATGTATCGTGGGTAATAGATATTTCTGTTTCATTACACTGGGCATTTTGACCCCAAAAAACTGCCGTTACCAGTGTTTGACCTTGTTGTGCTGCCTTAAAACTTACATCGAGGCACAAATTGCAATGTGTTCATGTTTTTTATTGAAATATACCGTGTCCTCCACTTTGTAGGACTTACCGAAGAGTTACTGAACGATATAAACGATACGAGTCGTTAACTTTCAATGCCTGCATTGTCTGACGGTGTATAGAACATTGACGAACAGAAAAGTGTAAGAAACATCGGCATTGTCCTTGAGGAAGCTTTGAGCACACAAATCTGCAATGCATTAAATGAATGACAATATTCAGTTGACGAGGAGTCTTTCTTGGTCGTCACACTCGAGTCCGTCTGCACCAAGGTCAGGTCTTTGCATTCAAATCCCGAGTGGAGACAGGTCAAAGGTTAACCCAACAGGAGTGGGCGGTGTGGGTGTCAAGGGGGGGGGGGGGGGGGGGGGGGGAATCGCACCACACACATCCGTCATCGCATCAATCGTCTTGATGGGAAGGAAGCGAGCGGACAAAACACCCACCTCAGCTGTGACCATGGCCGGCACCAGCATTGGCTGAACGGGGAAGGCCATGTTATCTGCCCTGAGCATCTCCCCCCCCCCCTCTCCCTCTGTCCATCCCCTCGGCTCTATTCAGGTTACCCCGAGTTCTCCCCCCCCCAGCCCACATCCATCAGTCTCCCCGTCTTATCTCCCCTTTCCCCCGGCCACACAATAAGACAGGAGGAAGGGGGGGAGGGGAGGGAGGGAGGGAGGGGGAGAGGGAGGAAGGACAAGCTCAAACTCAAAGGTGGGGGGGGGGGAGCAACTGCAAGTTCAGCCGTCTGAACTGAGACATCTGGCGGCAGCTTCCTAAAGGCTTAGTTATAGTTGGACGTCGACGCAACGCAAGGGGGTTTACGGTAGGGCTGGCCCGAATGCCATTTTTCAGGCTTCGAATACTCGTTGGTTTTTCCGAGCGAGTATTTGAATACTCGTTCCAGAAAAACACACCATCAAAAACAACATTAATAATCCCTATATACTCCCTGGAACCGATTTTGACAGTATCTGCATATTTTGTTGAAGATTTAATAGCTTTTGAACGTTAATTAGTAGGCCTTAGTAAGTTGGAGTTCCTTACTTTTTCCCCGCGGAAGTGAACAGCTGTTGTTCCGTTCCAAATCAGCTGTCCTCTGCCTTACATCTCAGGCCTTACGGGAGCTTTTCAATTCATCCTGGAACGTGCATCTTTTCAGGGAATTGGTACGATAAATCCCTAACAAATACAG
Source organism: Gadus macrocephalus (assembly GCF_031168955.1). NCBI lineage: Eukaryota > Metazoa > Chordata > Actinopteri > Gadiformes > Gadidae > Gadus > Gadus macrocephalus. The sequence goes on along the minus strand of NC_082398.1, from coordinate 4,890,906 downwards.
AATATTGAATGTCTTATGTGTCCATATTATATCCATTATATTGACCGTGTAATCTCAAGACGCTCACGCTCTGCAGCAAGCCAGTCAGTTGATGGGCGCGGCGCTGTACAGCGAACGTAAACAAACAGCTAAGCTAAGGTTAGCGTTTCGCTAAGCATTACTTTTCCTCCCAAAGTCCCGCTAATGTTGTGTTATAAGTTAAGGGAAACAAGATATCTATTCTTCCTCCAACTCCCTCGCTTCTCTGCTTGGTGTCGCTTATAGTTTGCCTCCCTCGCTCTGGTAACGTCACGTAGCATACAACTACGCGGAAAAAAAAACGAAGCTCCGAATACTGATTTAAGCTTCGAATACAAATTTTCTGAAAGAGTATTCGAATATTCAAATAATTCGGCCCAGCCTTAGTTTACGGACCCATTACATCCTTGTCGACCCTCCTTTTGTCCATCGCAAGGGCCTGACGTGCGCCTCGCCAAAAAACACAGCCCTTGCGGCAGCAAGGGCTGTGATTGGTCCGCTGACTAAAACCCGACGCAGAACCAATTCAGGTTCACGACTGCGTCGAAGCGACTGCGTTATCCTTGCGTTGCGTCGACGTCCAACCATAACTAGGCCTTTGGAGACAGGTAGTACCGGTGATGAAGTTCCACGACCTGATTCTGTGGTGGGTCAGCGATGCTTCAGGGCCAGGGCGAAGAACAGACGGAAAGACGTGACGACTCTCGTCCAGTCTCGGTCTCTCCGCCAGACAGAGAGTGTCGTCTTTTTTGCATGTGGCAGAAATAGGAGTCAAAAACATCTCCCCACTCCTTTACTACTTAAAGTTCAACACAGTATGGACAGGGCAATGTGCTTGTTTTCCCTTTATATTCCCCAGCGTCCGTATCGATCGTTAAAGCTGTCGTTACCTCATTTTCAATACGGTTTAGTGTTCAAACAAGACATCTCCCAAGTCTTTGAAAGTCCCTTTGAACCACACAGGCCGGACCTCTCTAAACACCCTGCAGCTCGGAACATAAACTGTGTATCCTTGCCTCCCGATCTATCCCTGTGATCTCTCGCTTATTTACAACAAATCCACATATCGGCCTGTGCGTCCGTTAAACAGTGAGCAGTTCAGCGCCCCCGAAGGCTGCACGCATGAGCAGTGTCTCCTCCCGGCCTCGCCCCCACCCCGCTGGGGGGGGGGGGGGGGTCCCAGTGGCTTAGTGTCCTCTGTGGCAGCCTGTGTGGGGCAGCGGTGGACAGCCGGTCCACAATGAGCACCACTGAGCATCCTCCATTAATCCCAGCCCCGGTTACCGTCGCCGGACTCCAGGCCCCGCCCCCCTCCTCAACCCCCCCCCCCCCCCCCCCCTGCCGGCACCAGAGCCCGGACCGACCAATCAGCAGAGCCGGAGCCGGTCGTGGAGGCTGGTTAGCCTGCACACATTCATCTACACACCAGGGGGGGGGGGGGGGCGTGGTCTGTGCCAGACACACACACACACACGCAGCCATGCACGAACAAACGCACATAGGCAGGCAAGCATGCACAAACACACACACACACACACACACATGCAACAATGCGCACACACACACACACAGAAGATCATTCAGATAAACAACCATTCACACACACACACACACAAACAGGAGAACACTTGCATATGCAACCATGCGCGAACACACACACACACACACACACGAGATCACTCATATACACAACCAAGCACACACACACACACACACAGGAGAACACATGCATATGCAACCATGCGCACAAACACACACACACACAGGAAATTACTCAGATGCACAACCATGAATACACAGCCACAGCACACACACTCAAAAACCAGAGATCACACCAATATACAACCATGCAAACACACACACACACACACACACACACACACACACACACACACACACACACACACACACACACACACACACACACACACACACACACACACACACACACACACACACACACACACACACGGTAGGAGACAACAGGCTGCAATCCTGCAAAGAACAAGAGTGAAGCGGGACAACAAAAAGAGAGGAGGAGGAGGAGGCGGAGGAGGAAGAAGAAGAGCAGGATGTGGCAGGAAGGGAGGAGGGAGAGAACAGAAAGAAATACCAACAAAGAAAGGAAAAAAACAACAACAAAGAGGGACGAGAGAGAGGAGGAAGTGATAAAGACGGGAGGAGGAGGAGGAGGAGGGAGCGAGGGCGGGAGGAAGAGGAGGAGATGAGAGAGAGAGCAGAGCAGATAGAAGGGAGGAGGCGGGAGGGCCTGAGAGCAGCACAAGGAGAAGAAGCCATTATGCAGAGGGAAGGAGGGAAAGAGGGATGGGGGGGGTAAGGAGAGAAGGAGGGAAGGAGGGAGGAGGGATGGGGGCTGAGGGTGAATCAGAAGCACAGCCTCTTTATCCTTCACTGTTACTGATTAAGGAGGAGGCCCCCAGGAACTTGGCAGAGGTGCACATCAAAGACTTGGAGGAGGAGAAGGAGGAGGAGATGGGAGGGAGGGAGGGAGGGAGGGGGGGGGGGGTGAGGGGTGGGGGGGGGTTCTCGTTCTGAGCTGAAGCAACCTAGTACAGACTATTGTGTCGGAAAAAAGTCTCAGCTCATCTGACCTCCATTGGTAGACTTCATGTACACACTTATTACTTACTTACGTTTCTTATACACTCCGTAATAGGCAATGCAAGGCAATGCAAACTTCATTTATACAGCATTTTTAATACACGAGGCACACTCAAAATGCCATACATAGAAACATCCTCGTAAAATAAGCAAGTAGTAATACTGTTACTACTGCTGTTAAAAAAAAGTTTTATTTTTTATTTTTTTAAAAGCTACATTATAGGGTTGTGAGATATACTGTTTCTTTTATGCATAGATTTTTATGCATACATAAATGACCTGAACAGAACTCCAACGAAGGACCGCAGTGGGAGGGGGGTAGCGTGCTGAGCAGCCGGGGGGCTCACCTGATGGAGTAGGGGCAGGAGAAGGGGGTCTCCGGGTCTGGACCCTGCTTCATCTGCATCTGCAGCAGCTTCCCCAACGCCCCGATCAGTCCCTGGACGTTGCTGTGTTTCCGCAAAGACTGAGACTTGAGTGCACATTGAGTGCATTTCCGTTCTTTAATAAATATTCATGGTGGCTGAGGAATAGTATCGAAAATAAGTTGCATAATGCCGGCGTTATGGATTTTACCTAAGTGAGTTTAAGTGCCGGTTCTTTTAACTTTTTTTCGCTGACAACAGAAGGTTGAAATGCTGATGTTTGTGCAGGAACGTAGAATTTTCCATCCTCCAAATGTAAATAGTATACTACAAAACGATCCACTCAATCCATCCAGCACCTGTGAATGTGTTCAGGCCTTTCGGATCGCCTACCGACCAGCTCCCCCTGAATGTTTTGTTTTTACGTTGATTGCCCAACCCAAATTTGCATGTTTTACTTTCATTGTTGAATAACCTTACGATTATTGCTTAATGCTTTCAGATTAATCAGTTAATCATTGAGTCTTTGCTTGCTTCATCATCACACATTTTATACTGATCCCTCCACGAACCAAACATGGAAATATCCGCAGCATTAAGCAGCAAGTGTTTGGTAATTGTACTCGACATACATTTGTACTTACATTTCTAAAACGATCAATCGATTATCAAACTTAGATTCGATCCATTTCCTTTTTATGGACTATTCCAATAATCATTGCAGCTCTTATATTTGATTTCATGACATAGTTCATGACCCATCTCGGCTGATGGGAGTTAAAAAATAAATTCCATCCCAGAATGCTCTTGCCCTTCAACTATACGGTTACATACAGAAACATCCCTGTAAACTCTATCGACATGTTGGGAGTCAGATCGCTCATTGTGCCGAGCGCCTGGCTTGCCTTCTGTAACACAAGCCACCGTGACTACATGGCGGGAATGTACGCAGAACGAAAAGCATTTATCGCTCTGAACGGCCATCGAGAGGAATGAAGTGGGTCACGTCCACCCACACCGCTCACATAAATCCACGTGACGGGATTGGCTCTCGCCCTTCGGCCGGTCAAGAGGGGCGGTTAGAGGTTAGGTGTCAGCCTGTTGAAGGACGGGTCGCGGGTGCCAAGACTCACTCATTGCCAAGTGGCTAACCAGCCATGCGCCGGCTGTGAAATGGCCGACAAACATAACCATCTACTACAAATCTCTGGGGGAGTGTAGCCTGGGTCCAAAGTGAGCATCTGCCAAAGCCAATTTGACCATTTGGCGGGTTAAATCAAAAAGAATGACAAATGCTTGGCCGATAGATTTTTTCCACTCCGGCAGCGAGGTTAACAATACAAATGTTGTATTTTTTGTGAGTGTGTGAGTATTTTGAGAGTGTAGCCACTTAAATGGCCCCATGCCCCCAGTACTAAAGAAAAGATAATCGCCGTATGTTAGCATGTACATGGCCATGGGTGAATGTCAGCATGTACCTAGCCGTGTGCGTATGTTAGCATGTACCTGGCCAGGTGTGTGTGTTAGCATGTACCTAGCCGAGTGCGTATGTTAAAATTACAATTAGGGCATTTAGCAGACCCAAAGCGACTTACATCGGTTAATATACACATTGACACACCGACGGCAGAGTCACCCATGCAAGGCGACAGCCAGCTCGTCAGGAGCAGTTAGGGTTAAGTGTCTTGCTCATGGACACATCAACACTCTAGGAGGAGCTGGGGATCGAACTAGCGACCTTTCGGTTACAAGACAACTGCTCTAACTCCTGGGCTGAGCCGAACCACATGTTAGCATGTTCCTGGCCAGGTGTGTGTGTTAGCATGTACCTCGCCATGTGCGTATGTTAGCATGTACCTAGCTGAGTGCGTATGTTAGCATGTACCTGGCCAGGTGTGTGCGTTAGCATGTACCTAGCCGTGTGTGTATGTCAGCATGTACCTAGCCGTGTGCGTATGTTAGCATGTACCTAGCCGTGTGCGTAAGTTAGCATGTACCTGGCCCGGTGTGTGCGTTAGCATGTACCTCGCCGTGTGCGAATGTCAGCATGTACCTGGCCAGGTGTGTGTGTTAGCATGTACCTAGCCGAGTGTGTATGTTAGCATGTACCTGGTCAGGTGTGCGTATGATAGCATGTACCTGACCAGGTGTGTGTTAGCATGTACCTGGCCAGGTGTGTGTCAGCATGTACCTGGCCAGGTGTGTGTTAGCATGTACCTGGCCAGGTGTGTGTTAGCATGTACCTGGCCAGGTGTGTGTTAGCATGTACCTGGCCAGGTGTGTGTTAGCACGTACCTGGCGGAGGGCAGGAGGTTGAGGATGCTGTTGAGGACGAAGGGCAGGTCGGCGTGGCCCTGCTCCACCAGCAGCACCAGGGCGTGGCAGCAGGTGGCGCGCACGCCGGCGTCCCCGCCGCAGCACTGCTCCCACAGCGCCGCCAACGCCACGCCCTGACAGGGGAGGGGCGAGACGTGGCGGACGGGTGTTAGCGTGAGTTAAGGCTCAGTTACGGTTCCAGATCGACGCAACGCAAGGGGGTTAACGACCTATTACGTCCTTGCGGACCCTCTTTGAGTGCACCGTAAGGGCCTGACGTGCGCCTCCGAAAAAATTTTAACCTTGCGTCGAAGCGACGCAGCAGCGAGGGCTGTGATTGGTCCGCTCACTGAAACCCCACGCAGAACCAAAACAGGTTCACGACTGCGCCGAAGCGTCTGTGTGGTCCTTGTGTTGCGTCGACGTGGAACCATAACTGAGCCTTTAGCGCGCGCGCGTGTGTGTGTGTGTGTGTGTGTGTGTGTGTGTGTGTGTGTGTGTGTGTGTGTGTGTGTGTGTGTGTGTGTGTGTGTGTGTGTGTGTGTGTGTGTGTGTGTGTGTGTGTGTGTAATTCACTCATTCCATCAATACGTTAAACCAACATGTTTTATTGTCTCTACTTAGCTCTAAGCAGACAAAATGAGTAAGAAATGATTATCAACGACAATGATGACCTATGATGATAAATCGCAACCACAATGGTGTGACCCTACATTATCTCGAGTGCAAAGAGCATGCGTTTGGTACAACTCGCCATAAAGCCTCGGGAGTAAAGATAGAGACGGCTTTATGAGATTTACGACGGAACAATGATAGTTATTCGCTACTCAATGTGCAATAGAAAGCATGATTTAAGGTCAGCTATGACCAGGCAAATGACGTACATCTTGTGAAAAAAGCACCTGCACATTAGCGCTGTGGTAATGTCCGATTGACGGAAGGGAAGATTGGGTCAATTAATCGTCCACAGAAATACACCTGACTCATGAAGACCATTAAAGTACAGTCAAGGCTTTGAACGTTACACAAGAGAGCTTACCTGAACAGAGGACTGAGATATCTTCCCATTTTGCTCTTTCTCTTTCAACACGGCAGCGACAAGACTTCTCGCCGTCTGTTAATGGAAAGTAGGCGTTAATGTGATTCACGTTAAATGTAAAAATGGTTAAAAGCCTGCCACGCAGGTGGGATTGTCTCCTCCTTGGTAAAAAAGCATGGCTTCAGGTCCAAGCTCAGCAATTATCTGTGGCTTGAGGTGAACGTTGACTTCTGGTTAATCGAGTGAGTTCAAAATATTCGACACACATTTTGAGAAATACAGTTGAAGGCAACACAGGTATGGTGGCATGGTTAAAGCATGCCGTGTCTGAGATCTGTGTGAAGGGCTCTCCTAGTAAACAATACTATGTAGGCCTAGACTAGTGCTATAAGAAGGAGTGGGGGTCAGCACCTGAGCCCGTATGATGGGGTTGGGGAAGTCGAACCGCGTCTTCAGGCTCTCAGCCATCTCCCTCTGTGAAGCCTGAGAGCAGCAGAGGAAGACAAAGAGACAGAGTTCTGAGAGAACCTCAGAAGAGGTTGTAGATCAAAAGTCAAGGTCCTCCTAAGCTTTGTGCTTCTAGATTAATCCTGTCTGAGGATGGAAAACAAAAGTTGTAGGAAGAATAGACTTTTTAAAACTTTGGTTTTTTCTTCCATAGATGGCTACACCATCACTTTTGTTAAAAACAATGGCAACTATAAGAAAATATAGACCTATCATACCGCAACAGAATAAATAATAGAATAATGTAGTAACTAGTAGAATCTTGTGATTGTGGATCTTTCAGCTAGCACTAAAGGTCAATCGTGTAGCCAATAAGACTTCAGATACCCTAGCCCAATTCACATTCAGGTACAGAGATGGAATAAATGTTAATATTCTGTTCTATAGATTGAGCAATTTATTTCTAGTATATGCACTTTCGATACCAAGAAGACTGTTACAAGTGTACTATTACCCAATGTACATTAAGGAACAGAGAGGGAACCTAGTTGGATGTATATCCCAGTGAGCCGGGTCTCTTTAGGAGTTAAAGACACAGAACATCTGTGTAAACGCTGCAGTTGGAGGGGTCCGAGTGAAGCCGGGCAGATAAACGCTCCAATGAGCTGGGAGGTACAAAAAAGAGAAGCTACGTGTTGAAAGAAAACACCTGTTGCTTGATACACTTAATAGACGATAAGTGCTCGCCGGCACAAAGAATGCCAGGAGGGCCCTAGAATGACTTCAATCTCTTTGAAAGCCAACCGGTTCTGTCTCATTTCGACCACTTGGCACATGGTCAATTATGGTGGCCACAGCCCAATTTTACATTAAATTATTCACGAGACCCCCACCTTGCCCCGTTTTCTCTACCTTCTCACTGCAGGCTTCCAAACAGAAGGTGCTCTCAGGTTTAAACACCAAGGACAACCCTTCGTTGCGGGGAGGGACTGCCTGCTGTCAGAGTTCCCTGTGAAGCCCCCAGATGGCTTCTAGCCACTGCATATTCAGGAAGACCACAGCCCCAACCCCCACCCCCACCTCCACCACCAAACCCCAGCTAGTTTGACGACCAACTACAGGTGGGGTTAGGTGGTGAGACAGGCACAATGGGCAATATGGTACTGCAGCCCTAACTGCAAGACACTTGAATCATCGAGGTGTGCATTTTTCCTTTCATTTAAATCAAATTTAAAAACTCTTAACAATAAGCCCGTTATTATCATGAAATACTGTTATAAAAACATAACACTAACTATTCTACAGAGTGCCCATCCACTTTTTAAATGTGACCACCAGATCTTCACCCAGGGATCAGTTTTCAATCATCAATGTAACTGAACATAAAACATTCAACAAGTCACAGAGCTGCTTTGGCGAGCAAAATTTCTTCCATTTGGACCTTTCCCCACAACATCATATCATTGTTCATTCATTTGTTCTAATTCGGTTTGATAATCTCAGCAGATATGCGTGAGAACAAAAGTGATACGACATTATGGCTTCATATTTACTTTTACATTAATGGAACGGAGGGTAGTAAATGATTAAGAACAGTAATCAAGCAGGCAAAAGCCAAAGCCATATGCTCCAGTAGTTGGACAGAGAACTTTTCAAAGACCGGAGGTACTATGCATCTCATGGAACTGTACTAGTAGGCAGGGAGAACTTCTGTCATTAGAACTTCTCTACAGTAACGAAGAATTAATATTACATAACCATTTGTCTCATCCAGGCCCTCCTTTACACCTGAGATAGGGTGGGGGATGAGGGGAGGGGGGGGCAAACTCGAGTTGCCCGCGGCAACCGGATGACCCCGGCGTCTACCCAGCCTTGGACACAGCTGTTTCACTTCACACCGGATTGCCTTCACCTGCGGCGCGCATCACCAGCAGCGCTACTCTCCGTAATCACACGAAACATGAGCAACAAAGCCCCCCCCCCCCAACCCACCCACCCACCCACCCACCCACCCACCCACCCCAACGCACCCATTTTCCCCTGAAAAACGTAGGGACACCCCATCTAAGCCCACACATCCACCCACACTGCCTCCTATCTGACTGATAAGCCAGCCGCACACTGTGCTACACGCATGCCTATCTGCCCTCAGTTTTAAACCGCTTAGTCACCTAAACGTGGTCGGACTCCAATGACCACACAAATAGGTAAGCGGGCAACCAACCACTGAAATGTCTTGTATATTTTTTGTATTTATGTTTGTTTATAGTTATGTATTTGTGGTTTTTGTGTCAAGGAGCATATTGCATTACTGTACAGTAAATAGGTTTGCTGGTTCTTCTTTTGAGAGGTAGGACATATGGCATATGGGCAAACCGGTGACACTTCAAAACAGAGATACTATCTAAAACCGTAAAGGCTAAAAGACTATTGGCTAATTGGATACCTTAACATCCATTAGGCATCTAGCTTTGAACTGTGATGAATGGATAGGTAGGAGTATATCTTCAATACTTCCACTACCAACTAAAACCTGCACAATCCATTGTTTTAAAGTATTATCTAAATCCAATTTAGATGTGCATTACTTTATTTTATGGGGTGACTACTACTACTATCAGCTCAACGCTTAGAGGTAATACTCAAACCATTCCAGTGGTTTCTATCCCACATGTACCGCTCTCAGAACAATGTAGGCCAGCTCGTGTGTGCTAGCGCTGCAGTAGCGATACAAGTAGGGACAATGAATGGAGCATTGTTGACACAACTATGCTTTAGAAGTGACATGGCTGTGGCTTAACTACAGGGTCTTCTTGTGCAAAGAAAAAAACTGCTCGCTCAGACCACTGAGCGAGTGTCAAAGTGAGTGGAAAACAGGCGCGTTATTACTGTGTAACCATAGGCTGCTACGTGGTGCACAATTGTTCGACCCATGCCTTTGGTTTAACCAAAGTCAACGTTCGTCATGTCTGAGCAACTTTCTGTCAAGAAGTCGGTTTTTCAAAGTGTTCTGATCGTATCAGGTAATACTTATATTTCATGAACAGGGAACTCATGGAGGGAATTGAGACAACGGTAACTGTACAACAGTGGGTCGTGATGCGAACCTACTCTTTATTTTGACCCTTTTGACACTCCTAGACTCTCACAAGCATATGTGTTGCCAAGTTATATAGACAATAACTAACTTTTAAAGATGAAATTAACGAAACTAGTGAGTATGCAGTGGGAGAATATATGCGATTAGCCACCAGCTAGATGATAACCCCACCGCAACCACGTGAAAAGACTAAATATTAATTCAGAGAAGCAGAGGAAGCATAGTTAGGCATTTATAATATCCGTTTCAGTCAGTTACATAATGTAATGTTTTACACGACATGGAATAAACAGTTTACGAAGACAGTGTCAACTTTACCTGTGAACATCCACAAGACAAGTATCGCGCAACTACGGCATGCGGCGAGGACCAGACTGAACACAGGCGCGAAAGGCGAATAAAAAATGTGTTACAGTATTAAATTGCTGTTAATAATGTAATCGCTTACCACAAATAACCATATTACACCCTATTAAAACCGCGAGGAAAACTTGTCTATACCCTTAGCTCCTGATCTATGTCAAAGAAATGGCAGCACCTGTCAGGCTTGCCCTGTCACTCCACTGGGAGGATATAGAGGTGGGAGAATATAACAAGTCTGTCTCAAAAACAGGGACATTGGTCCATATTCTGTGCCTACCTATCTGCAATAAATAATTCATAATGAACAATGAATATATGTTTCGTGTTATTCTAATTAATTAATAGTGGTTTAGGCACTTTGTAGCCTATTCTCAGGATCCAGAAATGACGCGTGTATGTGTGTGTTTGTGCGTTCAAGTGTGTGTGTGTGTGTGTGTGTGTGTGTGTGCGTGCGTGTGCGTATGCGTGTGTGTGCGTGCGTGTGTGTCTGTGTGTGTGTTATCACCAGATATTCCAAGGATAAATCATTCAAGGGAATGTTCTTTTAATTTTGACTCTTTCCATGAATGCCAGCCTATGCATACGTGTATTGCATACGTATCGTATGCATAGAGTATACGTGTATTGTGAACATTTGCATAGGCCAACATACGTGTATATGTTTTACCACAGATTAGCCTCTACCAGTTTCATTAGTACCCCGCGATTTAAAGAGATGAGTAATACATCAGCTTTCTTCTGATGATCGACATTAGTTTGCAATAGCCACATTTGTAGCCACATCACTATGAAATATCTGCAACGGCGGATATGATAAACTATAACCTGATATAATTTGACGGCATATGTAGACCTGTATTTTTCTTTAAACTCTTGTTAAATCTGATTCGTTGTATAATTACGGTAAGGTTATCGGTCCGCCATTGGCTGCCGGCGTGAGTGTGTTTCCCCTCATTGGTTCGCGGTCTCTCGTGCTCTGCTCCTCGACCAGTAGACACGCGAGACAGCGCATGCGTCTTACTTTTTCTCTCCCTCAGCCTTTGAAACTCGAGGTTGAGTTCAATCAAGAAAAGACCATGTACGCCGCCATAAGCAAGATAGGCTCCCCTCTTGTCTCTTTTAAAACGAAATCTCCATGAAATAGCGGTGACGCCGCGGCCTGAAGGATGGCCAACTCGGTGAGTAGAGAATGATAATGCGGCCGCCTGCACACGCGAGAGTGTGGCGGTCCACGGAGCGGCGTTTTGTGTTCGCTGTTTCTTTTTTTTTTTGCGCGTCTCGGCCGAAGATTTCATGCAGTATTCCCGATTGATCTGAAGCCGAAGTACAGTAGGCTACGACCGCTGTAGTTGAGCGCATGTCGAGGCTGTGGTGGTCCAGCTGCAGCCTGACACACGGAGCATAAAGTAAAATAGGACGTGCAGGGTTTTATAATGAACGTGATCTGACTTGCAGGGAGACAGCTGTTGAGTTATGAATGTAGAAAAGTTGATGTGTCTGTGTGGCTTACATTAGTGCACAAACTGTATTTTTTTTTTTTTTTACACGTGCATTAGGCTATTTCACTGTTAAATGGATGGAGTAGGGAGACATGAGACCTAATGCCATTTTATTGTTGATTGTTGCAACTGCACAATGGTTTTGATAAAGCCCCTTTCTGCAAATGTGAAGAAAAAAAATCCCTCACGTTTTTGGGTGGAAATTAAAAAAAATAATCTTATCAAAAGCATAACATCCCACAGGGTGCCGTTCAGGTGAAACTGGAACTTGGTCACCGTGCTCAGGTCCGGAAAAAACCCACTGTGGAAGGATTTACCCACGACTGGATCGTTTTTGTCCGAGGACCGGAGCAAAGTAACATTCAGCACTTCGTGGAGAAAGTTGTTTTTCACCTGCACGAGAGCTTCCCAAAACCAAAAAGAGGTAATACAATTTTGTTTGTGGTCATTGCATGTAAACCTTTATTTTTCCCATGGAGTTGCAACGCTAGACGTGAGCCGACTGTCTTTTCCAACTATGCATATTGTTGAAGTCTCTGGAAGAAAGCCTCTGGCCATCTCGGATCATGCATTACCTGTTGTGTCGTTGATGTGCGCTTTGTATTTTAGAGAGGGACCTTATGATCGCTAGAATACAATATCCAAGAATCAATCCTAAATTCCGTGATACAGGACGGATGCCAAACGCTTTGGCATCCGTTTACCAGGTATTGGCACCGCCTTCATGGGTATAGCCTTTTTTTTTTTCATTCCAAATTATAGCTTATTTTACCGCCTGCCTTTTGACTGATTTCAAAATGATGTATTAGTTCATATGGATAAGATGCGCATTGGAAGTTCTCCCTAATACGATGCGTGGATGTTGTAGCCCTCTATAGCACATTGTAGCCTACTGTATCTGAACACCATGTTGCAGCACCATGAATAAAAGGTATAAGCAACCCCATAGCGTTAGTAAGCCTACAACTGTAATCGCAGCGCAACGGCTCACACTCGGGTGGATGTGGTCGACTAGTATTTCTGCGAGGAGAGTGATTTTTGGATGCGATAGGTAGCCTATTGTGGGGCATCGTAGCCATTTAGGGTGTTGGAAACGCCTGAAGCCTGCTCCCTGGATGTGTTCGCCCACACACACACACACACACACACACACACACACACACACACACACACACACACACACACACTTGTGCATGTGAGGCACCCTCTCATGATGGAACGTCTGGCTAGGATGAGATCAATTAAAATATTTGCTAGTTTGGAATTTTTTACCCCCTCTGCTCTCCCTCCCTCCTCCTCCTACTCCTCCTCCTCTGCCCTCCCTTCCTCCTCCTCCTCTTCCTCATCCCCTACCCCAGCCCACCCCCTCTCTGCCTCTGGAGCATTTGAGGGTTCTCTGGCGTGACAAGGGCTAGGCAGCGAGCCAAACTCTGTGCCTTACCGGAGAGACCCTGTCTTATTCTAATTATATGTGACTCAAATGGCAGACAAAAGATTCACGTTATTAAAAACAGTTGTGAGATAGTCTCTGTTCGGGGCAGTTTTTCCCCCCTTTTCGTCTCCACACTGTCTGGTTGTGACAAGTTTGCCCGGCCGGATTTGAAGTTTGTAATATTCTTAATGATTAACCCACAAGTTGTTCCAGTCTTGAGTGTCGGGGGATGCTGGCTTTGTTTAGAAAACTAGTGCTTTATAGTGAGTCTTTCTACGCATTTAGTGGCAGATGGTCAATGGTTTGGGCAATTTGCTTTCCGAAATGTTGCCTATTCCTTCCAAGTCTTCTGGATGGTACACTGTTACTGTTAAGATAGGGACAGATATTTAACAGAGTTATGAGGCTGTACACGTCAAACAACCATATTCTAGGAATGATTATTCATTAGCAAGATTACAACCACGCAGTATAACCAGATATGGTAAACGATTAATCTCATTGCGTGTTCAAAAAGAAAGTATATTTTTTCCAACCTCAGCCAGTGACTGTACACACTTTACCAAACAGAGGGGCTGAAGCATAGAGGGACTAAATGAAGTCTTGCTTATGCCTGCCATTTCCCCTCCTGAACCCCATTCAAAAAGAAAATACCTTGGTCCTATTTGGGCACGCAGTACATTCTTCAAGTGTGTGTGTGTTGGGGGGGGGGGGGGGGGGGTGTTCGGATGCTATGGAAAAGAACACACTTTTCAACCTCTGCGTCACGTCTTCTGAATAGCCCACGGGGATTGACAAAGTCTTTTCGGAGTGTTTGACAAAGCTATGTTGACGGGGGACTCACAGCGTTGCCTCGGAGCTACAGGGCTCTTCAAAGCTCCTCAGAAGACGTTCTGCTGTGGGTTCCAGGTTTTGATCCCCCTCACCCTCCACCCCTGCCCACTCCTGCTCAGTTCCCCCCCCCCAAAGTCCTTCACATCCACCCCGGTGGTGATGGATGTAACGTTAGAGGACTGGGGGTGCAGTCCAAGACCCAGAGGGAGTGTACTTAACCTTCAGTAAATCGCAGGAAGTGACACGTGCTATTCGATCCTGCTTCCAACAAAAAAAAGAGAAAAAACCCTTGTCATGTTTGTGTGAACCCTTTTGTTTTTCCTGCCTGTTTTTTTTTTTTTCTTCTTCTTTTATGGTGACAAACGTCATGCCCTGAGTACTCTGGCTCCGTCCACCTCCTGACCGTCGGAACATTAGCTTAATTTATCTTTTTATGTTTGGAAGAAGGCGGCTCGCGCCACTCTTGGAATAACCCTGCTCGCTGGCCACATCTCCTTCCATCGGTGCCAATTGATTAAACAAAGCAAAAAAAAGGTAACGGACTGAATAGCAATACAGTCGTTGCCTTTTTTGTAAAAGCAGCACATTCAATAAATAAGTGGCTGTGTTATGTGAGGCAAAATAGCGGGGGAATGGGGGGGGGGGGGGTTGTGCAGAAAAGTCCCACGGTTGCAAAAATGTCCCTTTTTTTGTATATGGTCGGGAAATAGTGCCATGTCATTATATCCAGTCTAGTTTTAAAAGACCGAATTTCAAATGGAATCTCACGGGAAAGCTGTACAACAGTAAATCCCCTGTCCAGTACGCTGGGCAGGCAGCGAGGAATGGCTTGCTCAATATTGCCGCGCCGCATGCACTAACACTTGAAAGGCATTCCATCAAAGTGTGCGATGCTTTCTGACACGCGCGACACTAACACTTTATGAGGGTCAGAAACGCCCCCATAAATCCAAGCCGCTGGGACGTAGTTACCCCTTAAATTTAAACTTAAGCGTTCTTGACAGTGCAGGAATTAAGGGGATTCTTTAGCGGTCCCGAAGGATTCCGATTCTCAGAGGATTAGTGGGAATTTCCCTTTTTGATTACTTGATCAGGCAACATTTTGTCTCGTCGTGGAAGAGCTGATTGCAGCTGGGGGTCTGAGGTGTGAATTCATCCGAGACACAGCGGATCAACTGGATTATCCACACGTCGTCCAGATGCACAAACGGAGGGAGGAAAAAAAAACTCCCATGTGGCCGAGATGCAAAAACAATTGTCCCAGCATCTTGATCTAGTCAGGGCTGGCCAAATATCACTGGGCTTCAGCTGTGGTGGAGACCCACTTCCCAGTACTCGGCTCAGTGGTGGAAGACCAGTAGTGGTGGATCGATAGTTCAACGGCTTCAACGAGTGCAAGTAGATTCCGGAGTGTGGCTTCTTCTCAAAGCGAGATTACGCGAAATTTCGATCGATATCAAAATAAACCTCTCTTCAGGGTAGCATCCCACAGAGATGTTTATTTTGTGTGATCCTCAATTTGAATCTTTTGACCACAGCTCTTGTTTCTCTCTTAAGAGGCAACCCCTCCCAAAACTAAAGCTGAACTTGGGTTCCAACTAGCCTTATTCCAGATATTTTGCTCCAGTATGTAAGACTCGGCTCTCTGGATTGTTTGTTGAACCTTAAACCCATATTCAAATAGAGGAAAATGGTTGGGGTAAGACGCTGCTTACTGCAGTGGGTGTCTCAGAGTCCTGTGACTGTGCTGGTGGTGCTGTCTCATCAGAAAATGGAAAACGTCTCTGACTGCTTGAGTTGCATTGCGGCCTTGCATTCACCTCTGGAGTGTTGCGGCGTAAAACTGTTGATCTCCGTGGTCCATGGATTTCATAGGGCAAGCCTAAATGGACATCAATTACCCCCCCCCCCCCCCCCCCCGTTTGTAGTAACTGAGGGTGGAAGGGTTCACTGGCAGCAAGGCGTTGACTAAGTGCTCGATGAAAAGGCGGAGGTGAGACTTTTGTGTTTGGCAACCTGCGTGGGCGACTAGCGTGCTAAACGAGTGGTCAGCCAAGGCCGCAGCTGGCTAGTTGTTGACACACGCACGCGCGCGCGCACACGAACGCAGAAAGAGGAAGTCCCAGGGTCAGCACCAAGGATGTTTCTCTTCACCCTCTCTCCTCGTCCCTCCCTCCCTTCATTGAGGCCATATTTGTTTAATTTAGTCCTTAACTTTGCAGCTGGCGAGAATTAGACTCACTTGAAAGGAGAGGTTTTTTTGATCACTATTGCTCTCAGAGCGTTTATGCATCTATATTTATATATCTCTTGTGTACATTTACAGACATGCGTGCATTTGCTTCTAAGGACGATGATGATGATGGTGGCATACATTGAACTCGCTTCTCTGCCTCTCTCTGCCATGTCGGAGCTCTATCAATGATTCACTGGCCCTCCTTATGAACGGAGAATATAGGGACTACAGTAGCTCCTTAGGGAACACACATCCTCCACTCCAGGGATAGCCTGTCTCTCTCTCTCTGTTTCTGCTTTGAGGTTCTGGCAGCTCTTAACAACATCATTTGTGTAGCCCGGGCAACCTAGGTGTGATTTGGTTACATTCAGTGTAGCCTTGGAAACCAGATTGTGGGAGGGGTGCAGGTAGGTGGAGCGAGCCATTTTGAACTAAGTGGCCTGGAACATTGTCACCATCATGGCCAAATGCCCCCCTACCCCCCCCACCCCAACAACCGCGCGCAGTGTGGCTCATTTCCTACCCTGCTAAAATATTGTATTGTTCAGCATCGTTCTATTGAAAAGGGATGCTTTTTTTCCGTTGTAAAAAACAAAACAAAACATTGTATAGTTGTCATCTCAAAACCGAAGCAACTGATTCATTAAAATGGTGTAATGGTTCATTATTCATTTTTTGAGATACCTCCACCTACTACTGCTGTACAGGTATGAGAATAGTCATAACCGGGTGTTTTAACCATTTAGAAACCACGGCCATTTGCTTCCATGTTGTCGTTGCCCCCCCGCGACTTTTTTTTCAGCGGCGGGACTTGAAAGCAACTCGGAGGCGCGCATTAAGATTAACGACGCAGCGGTCGGTGGAATCACCTCCGCGCTCCATTATGGCAGCGCCGCTCGGAGACTTTCAATGCCGCGTTGCCATGGCGACGGCCCAAACCCCGGCGATGCCATCTCGATGAACCGCGGGGCACATCTTGTAAAGGGTTCCGCTCGCACCGTGGAAAGGGCTGCCACGGGTAATTTGGGAAAAACGCTCATGCCCTCTCCCATCCCCTCTCCTATCCATTTCCCCGTTTCTACGTTGATCCCGGTTTGGAGGATGTCTTCATGGGAAGATGAAATCGGTAAATGGTAAATTGAGCGCTTTTTTGCAACCAGAGGCCACCCAAAGCGCTTTACAATATTGCCTGAAGTTACCCATTCATTCACACACTGACGGCCGCGTCAGCCATGCAAGGCGACAGCTAGCTCGTTAGGAGCAGTGAGGGTTAGGTGCTTTGCTCAGAGACACCGTGAAACTCCGGGGATCGAACTAGCAACCTTGCGGTTACCAGACAACCCGCTCTACCTCCTGATCTCCTGCCGCACCCCAAATTGTAATATTACAGTCGATTTTTATATCTGTCAACGGTTGAAGTGGACGAGAAAGATGCACCGTCGGTCACATAATGACAGAATGCCTGGTTCCCCTCCAAGCCCCCCAGAGCTCCTGGGACACCCTTTCTTTACCTGACTACCTTGCGGTTCCTAAATACACATGGGCCATGGTCCAAATACGACAAAGTTCAAATCTCAGACGCAACCTTAAAGGGTTCGTGCATCGGTGTAGACGAGAATGAAAACCCTATCTTACCCTATTCTGAAAGGTTCGATAAGAATAATCCCACATTCTTCTTAAGACATTAAGGGGCTCTGTTGCCATCGATATGGATATGTCCTACCTAATGTTGGGTTGTCTAGGATTCCCATTCTTATTGCCGCTCCACCCCCTCCTCACATCTCCCTTTCAGGTAGCCAGGCGTTCCCCTTTCAGAGGACCCTATTAAAGGTTATGTCTAGTCAGTAGGTTTAACAAGAAAGGGTTGGCTTTTGGTCCAAAGGTGTAAATTGAAAGGCCTTTGTTTTGCTTTCTCTGAGGATGCCTCTCTGAGGATCGGGAATCCAGACCGTAGTGCTGGACAGACTGTGCTTAATGGCACTGTGTCTCAAATGATGTGCTATGCAGTTTCAAAACAATGTCAAACTGCATAGGGTGTGTGTGATCAAATTAGTATTTTTTTCTTTTCTTTGATCGTTTTGTTTGCTCCTTTTTTTTTTTTAATTGTTTTACTTCATTTAATTTCTCGTTTTTTGTGTTTCTATTCCTTCATGGCCAGTCGGTCACTATGTTATGTGACAAAGTCCCATGCATGTGTCGAAGAGGTATGCCCCTTCCCTCTTAATCCTTCCCTCTCCAAAGGATTTCTGTGCACAGGGCGGCTGCTGCTGCTGCTGCTTCGAGTGCGGTTTTTAAAGCCATGCAAGAGGAGAAAGGGGGGGGGGGAAATCTCAGACAGAAACATGGGCAGACTGTAGCACTGATTGCCCCCAGAAGCAGGAACAGAGCTGTAAATGTTGGCTCTCTGGTTTTGTCAATGAAAGGAAGATGGAGGAAGTGGTTTTATTGACGCATGGTTTATATGACCTGTCTGTCAGCGGGTCTTTGACTCTCGTCTGCCATTAAAAGCATTTGTCTCTTGAAACCAAAGCTGGAACGTTTCCTAGTTAAGGGGGGTGGGAGAAGTATCGCACCGGGACCCCCTTAATTTCTATGTTTCAGGTTGACAAACCCATTTGACACATAGCCTGTGTGAACAGGATGCAAACCACTGGCAACGTTGTGGCTCTGAAGCAGCCATTTGCTGACTTTTCCTGTTTGTTTCTTTGAGATCCCTTGCCAAGCATTTTTCATGCTTTTTGGTTTGGCGTTTTATAAAACGTCCTATGGCAAAACTATGACTCAACAAAAAAAAAGATTAGTTTTTTTTTTTATTAACACTCGTTTACCTTCAAATTTATAGCCATCTCATAAACCATACTTTCCTTGATTATCCAAGCTGCCACACTCGCTAATCCTGAGTGAAAATGATCATTGGAGATGGTCATTATTAGCGCTTTGCTAGTGTGTGTGTCTGTGTGTGGGAGCTAGTGCTGTTAGAATTCCCCTCGCTACATGCTGACTCTACAAGATGGGTGATTCTTAAGCAAGTCCTTTTGCAAGCAAGCAATCAAATGCCCTCTACCCGTCTACTCTACATTCATCTGCCAACTGAATCGCAGGCCCGGTTATTTTTGGAGAGAATATAAGGCAGAATCAGCAAGTCAAACGGGCTATCGGAGGGGGTGGATTATATGGCATGAATTATATCACATGATCCACTTTTGTGAAGGGTTGTGCAATGACTAACCACACACTGCAAGATTGATGATTCGCTCCATTTCGGTCCAAGTAGCTGTCAAAGTAAAAAAGAAAAAAATTGTCAGATGAGATTGATTTCCTCTTGTCATGAGTCAAATGGGGTATGAAGACTCTTAATAAGGTCAATAGGATGAACACCTAAATCTTCGACCACAACATGGAGCTTGACATGAAAATGCAACCTGACATTTCATCACCCATGTTTGAAGGGGACCCGGTCCCAGAAGGTGGGCATGACATTGCAACCGCACAATAGTAACTCTTGTAGGTCGTCCCTGAAGTACGCCTGAAACAACGTGTGAGCCGCGACAGCCCCGTGTTTAATGTCACACAGTGGCGCTGGGAAGCAGCATTGTGGCGCATTGCCAATATATCGATCAGGGAGGAGCACGAGGTATATATCTATTTGTTTTTGTAGGCGGCAGTAGCTTGGGATGCAGAGTGGGTTGGCTGGTAACCCCAAGGTTGCTAGTTCGATCCCCGGCTCCTCCTAGCCAGCATATGGTTGACTCCGCTGTGTGTGAATGTTTGCATGAATGGGTGAATGTCTTGCAATGTTGCTCTTTGGATAAAAGCGGTTGATAAAGGCAGTCCATTTACCATCCCTTTTTATATATTGACGATTTTGTATTGGCTGTGATTTAAAATGTATTTATTTTCACCGTATCACCCTTTTCGATCTGCGTATTCGTTTTTCACTGTATTGTAATGAAGTGTTATCAATCGGGTTAGAATACATTTAGGCTTTCTTTTCGCATTATACAGCCATCGCCAACCCCCACGAGGGAACGCAGTCTTCTTTAATCACCCGACACTGAATCGCCTCATTTTAGACGATTACTTTACTTACAGCGGCGAGCTGCCCGGCTCGCACACAAAAGCTTCAAAGACGGGGCAATTACATAATGGCGGATGATTTATGGCTGGAGTGGGGCTTGAATGCACCCCCAGGTTTGCGGGGGGGGCTGTGCTCCTCTGTTTCACCATGTTCTACATAAGGTTCGGGGGGAGGAGGGGGGGCTGGACGTGAATAGCGTTGTTCTTCTTTTATTTTTTTGAAGCCTCTTTGCAATAGAACCTGACCCGGTCACAATTAATAATGACCCATAATATTTGCACAGCTTTATTTGGTTTGGGGTTGCTTGGCCTCAGCGATGAGGGGGACCCCCCCCCCCCCCCCCCCCTGCGGCGCGGACCCTACCCGGCTGTCAGTCATCCCCTAGTCTGGGGGGGGGGTGCAGGGGTGATGTTATGGCGGAGACCTGTGGCGATGGAGGGTCTGTCTGTTCTCGGGAGTATGGAGTGAGGAAGCAGGGATGGGCGATACGGGAAGATGCGCGGTAGTGAGAATTCTGGGGGATTATACACGAGATCATTAAATATCCCGACACACTTATGAATTTATTGACTCACTGGTCATTTCAAATCTCGTGTTTGATCATGTTAAAGGCATGTCTTCTCATCGTGTTTCATTTAGACAATAACACTGGGTACCGCAGCAAGTTGATATCTTCATTTCATGACTATACAGTACCATTCTAAAACTGCAATATTTAATTATTGACCAGCCCTATGTAAAACATTCTAAAACGTTTTTATGTCTTCTAATATGCTATATCATATCTATAGATTATATCACAAAATTGGATCTATATTTTTATGACTACGGCTTGGTTTCTCAGTGGAATTATTGGATCTTCCACAGCGTATCTCAATGTTACGGTCGAGTTTATATGTTCATTTTTCAGGGACAATGTACAGAATGAGGAGGAGAGATTCATTGTACCAGCTAACAGCCTCTTCCTAATAATACCCCTCCCCAGTCCCTCCCAGGTGGATTTTCTAAGCGTAGTCTTGAGAGATTCACTCCTTGTGAGCCAGTCCCCTCATTAGGGGAACTCGCTACACCTGAGCTACCCTTCCTAGCTGCTAAATTGGGTTCCTGTGCGGTCGTCCTAATATAACACCTCTAGTTGTCTCTTAACAAAAGCCAGGCTGTTGATATCCATATACCATGTTGTGTTTTTTAGATTCGGTCGTCATTTCCTATTTCACTCTTTCTGTCTTTGTGGTGAACTCGGTAGACAGTCTTGGCGTATACATGCTATTGGGGCTGTGCAATTAATCACATTTTAATCGTTATTTCGATTTTGGGGTCAAACGATCGCCGAACTAATATAATCGATTGAAATGATTTATTTTATTTTATGTTTATATATATATATATATTTATTTTCATTAAATGTTTTATAGAAACTGCAGCTTGATCAATTTTGTACATTATTTTCGGTTTCAACAAAATTTGAATAATCGTGATTTCAATATCGACCAAAATAAATAATTGTGATTTGTTTTTCCATAAAACCTTTTCGAACCCATTTTCCCAATTGTGACCGATGTTGCTTGGTCATGGTAAAACATACACAGCATAGATTAGCTCTTCATTTTTCTGGGTACCAGGGAGCCACACTCTCCTTTTATAGCAAGGTTTGGGATCATCCATGAAGGCACAATACTGGACTTGTTGGCATTGGATGAGGCATCCACTGTACAATAACGATACATTTGACGTTAGAAAGTTGACGTGAAAGATAGAAATACTCTACATCTGTAAAGGGAACATATTCGTCCACATCCACGATTCCAAGATTAACAAAAGGAAATTAAAGAGAAAAACCTTAGAAGGGGGGTTATCTGCCTGTATAGCCTGGATAGTTAATGGCATGCATTGCAGCTAAAACATCTAATTAACGTCTGAGGGTTGCTGCTGAGGTTTAAACAGTAATGAAACACCCCGTGTTTTATTCTGGTCTGCGGTACCAACATGGGGAACTTCAAAATCTTCTCCTGGCCTTTTGCTCTGCAACCACCACAACCAACATTTCCCTGTGTACGGTAATGTCTATTTCACTGAACTTTAGTTGAGAAATGTTCGATTTCAAGTAGGAGTCCAATAGGATCTTTCTGCGTGTTGCGTTCACTGCATTATTGGGTTACGTTCACTCCATCACGGGTGCTCCAAAGCAATGTACCCTGCGTTCACACCAAAAGATGCAAAAAGTTGACGCGCGTCACGATCCCATTCAAAGTGAATGCAGAGACGCGTTGCTGCTTTGCTGCCGAGAAAACGGGCAGCAAAATTTGATTTGCGGCGCGTCAAAATCTGATTTGCAGCGCGGCATGCCCGTGCCCGCTGCCGGGCACGGGCGGCGGGCGCGTTCACGTATTTTGTGGCGCGTCAAATGCTGCTGAAATATTTCAACTTTTCGGCAGCAAACGCGTGATGACAGCCAATCAGCGTTCAACAGCGTTGCCACTGAGGCGTTGCCACTGAGTGACATGCCGTAACAGCCAATCAGTGTTACTTAAATGGAGGAGAAGATAATAATTGCAGTCTCCGCATACCCGGTGATCTTCAACACCACCGTGGCCAGTTATAAGTGTTCAATATATATATATATATATATATATATATATATATATATATATATATATATATATATATATATATATATATATATAAAGTATAAATGTCAAACCGAGAGATCCTAGCACCGATCCTAGCTAGCAGGTCATCAAACTGGGCCGGAGTCAACCTCAATTATGAAACCACTCACCGGAGACAGATGGACAGGCGCTCCGAAGCTGAGATGGAGCGCCTGTAGTTGGTGTCCAACCGAGAGATCCTAGCACCGATCCTAGCTAGCAGGTCATCAAACTGGGCCGGAGTCAGCCTCAAATAGCGCTGGAAGCGTTCGCCATCCAGACGGAGCTCCTGCAGAAGACGGTGAAATTCACCGAGCTCTGTACGGCTCCGAATGGTCTCATGAACCCATAAACGACGTGCATTCCGACGTCTCTCCCTCTTCCACAACAGGTAAAGACATGCAATGCTCGTAATGTCGGCCATGGTTGTGAATGAATTCAGAAGCACCGCGGGAAAAACTTGCCGCGCATCAAAACTGCGGCGCAGCAAAACTTTTGACGCGCCGCAAAACCTTTGCCGCGCTGCAAAACTTTTGACGCGCCGCAAAACTACGGCGGCAACGCGTTCGGGCAGCAAATGCATCTTTTGGTGTGAACGCAGGGTAACTTACGCAGGTGAGGTGAACGTGGGAGGTTCACTTCAACCCGATTGAATCGCGGGCCAGTCAATGAGCACGGGCTATAAAAGGGAGCGAGCACTCGTTTCGGCATGTCGTCTCGTCAGGAGAGATGCGCCACAGGTGAGCTACTGCTTCTGTCCATTTGAGCCGTGGTTTAAGTTTGTTTGTCTGTTAATGCTGCCGCTGTATATGTGCGCGATTTGTTTGCTTGATAACTCGGTTATTGGTTACTTTGGTCACGCTGATAAAACATCGTTTGCGGTCTGACGTTTAACGTTGCCTGCTTGATAGTATCCCGGTAAATGTTTGAAATTGTAGTGTCGTCACTGTCACACGAGAATACTTCCTGGTTGCAATGCAGGCTGGGTAATGTAGTTAATCGCTTCACATAGATAATGGTTTGCTGTGCTCAGCGTTGCTACTTAAAACTACACTCATTGTTTTGCACTTTAGGCCAACATACTGAGAGCACTTATTGGCTATTGGTTTAATGTGTGGTTTAATGTGTAGCATTGACATTGATATACATTTGGTTTAAGTAGTTGACTTGGATAATTTGATGCAATGCAATGTGGCTTGTGTGTGGCAGTGCAATGTTTAATAATAATAATACATTTAATTTAGAGGCGCCTTCAAGACACCCAAGGTCACCTTTATTGACTTTATTTATTTACTTAATGTGCAATGTTGCTTGTGTGGGGAATTGTTGCATTTCTGCAATTGTTGCATAATCAGTTTAAACACTAATTATATATTACTATACTATATTATATTATACTATTTTGTTATAACACTAATAGAACATAACAACTATACAATTTTATTATAATATATTATGCATGTGGCTATCAATATTGTTGTTTACACCATAGCCTTTCTATTCGACAGGTTTATAACCTGTTATTTGTGGACTAAAACAACTGAAAAGGAAAATCAAACAAAGTAAATAAAAAACCACAGAGTTAAAACAACGTGTCTTCTTCTGGCGCCCCGTTCGGTGGGGAAATCTTAACGAACCGAACACTGCGTTTGGGCTTTACTTATTTGCGCTTATTGATCAATTTATAAATGTATTTGTGTTGCTTATTGAGTGGAGACCCCGAGATGTTTCAGGACGTTTCGATTGCTCGCTGTAAGCCTGATGTGAGATGGCAGGGGCCATTCTTCATCTTTTCGTCAACCGGTGAGGAAATGACACGTGTGGACCCATGTCGCCTGCATCATGAGTTACAACCGCAGAGCTTACAGGTGTACTGGCGAGAAAACACCGCAGCTAATTGGTGTGCTCCATGCAGAGTCCTCTGGGGCGGGGGAGGCAGACTCAGAGGAAGGGGGGGAGGGGAGGGTGATGGAGTCACCTGACCTCCGCTGCGGGTTGTTTGTTTGTCTGCAAAGGCCTGATGGGTAAGCGAAGGTGACTTGTTGTAACCATAGATTAGCTACCAGTCTTGTGTGCTTTTGGATCCGTATGGTGCGTGCGTCGGTGCCCAGATGCGAGGATAAGCAATGGATTTGGCAGAGTTTTGTCGAAGGAAATGTTTTATTTATTTTCATGCAGCAAGAATATGATTGTGAATATTTGAGGTGATTCTGAATATTTGGGGGACTGGCGTGATAAGTGGTTTGTGATTGGCAGGCTGAGACGTTTTAACACCAGAACAGGTGACGGGCCATCTGGTGTGGTTTTCAGTTAAAAACGACATGGCCGTTTAGAAAGGAGTATGAGTTTAGCATTTTATTGCTTGAATAGGATTGCGGACAGGAGAATTAGGCAAAACCCGTTTCTATATGCTGATATTACATATGCTTATTCTATATCTTATTTAACGATAGTATCACATCAGTATCTTCAGAGTGTCTTGTATGTATGATGATGAGCAAAACATGAATGGTTCTTTTTTTTTTAATAATTATGATTATTAAAATTATTAAAAAACGTTTTCAATGACATGGACATCACTTCCTAATCAACGGTGCGGATAATTAAATATAATTAAAATATGAAGGCCTTCTGCCAACTCGGTGAATAAGGCAAATGCCTAGGTCTAGTCTATTTTCTTCCCCATTCTTGGTGCTATTTCAACTACATTAGCGTTTGATCGCTTATTTCAATTCCTAATCGGACGCTTTGTGTCTCCCGTTTCCAGTGTTCAAGGACCCGCCGTACAAAGTGGAGGAATCGGGATACGCCGGCTTCATCCTGCCCATCGAGGTGTACTTCAGGAACAAGGTACACCCCCCAGCCCCCCCCCCCCCCCCCCCCCCCATGTGGAAGTTGACGGCGAGTTGTTTGTTGCATAGCCGCCCCGTCCCCTACAACTTGGAGGGGGACGTCCTGGCACTTAATGTACGCACTTATTGCACGTCGTATTTAGTTATAGTACTCGGTTATGTAGCATCTTATCCTAGCTGTCTTTGTTGTGTACGGGGAATGGGTGAACCAGTACCGTCGCATGATGATGAGCAACACACGCATTGTCCCTTTTTATTAAAATATAATTATGATTATTACATGTATATGTAAATATTTCTTAACCGTTTCCTCAAACACCCCCCGTCGCACCGTTACCACGGCGCCTGTAGTGCGAGACGGCGATGAGCAGGCCGATGTGACGGGCTGATGTGACAGATGGGGGGGGGGGGGGGGGGGGGGCTGTTTTTTCTTCTTTTGCTCCGTTGGCAATCCCTCTCTCGGAGAAAGAGCGGTCCAACGGTGTCAATCACGCCGTCCCCGCCGTGGATCTGGCAAGCGTGAAATCCCATCAGGCGGGTGACGGCGCCGGAATGCGCTGGATGCGGAGGCGTCTCGCGCGCTACGGGAGACAATCGGGAGTGTCACCCGGCGGAGAGTTTTCCAAACCTCCCAACCGGCGTTCCCGGAACGTGCGGTTGTAATTAGCCTCTCTTGGCTTTAGAGCGCGGAGTCGCTGGATGTGTGAGGATGTGCCCGGCTGTATCGTTTAAGTCGAGAAACCGTTAAAATCATCCGATTTGGGTTCCGGGACCCAAAGGGCGCGACGTGGTCATCAAGACCCGCAGCTTGACGTAGACTTTCTAAGTATTACTACACCGTCTGTCGCGCCCTTCTACAACTTCCAACTAATGTCCTCACTTCCTCCCACAGCTTCAGAATCACTGCGTAAAGGATGGTGCATTCTTTACCACAGTAAAGGTGCATGCGTTAAGCGGTAGTGATGCTCTGATTTGTCCCCTGAACCTGTCCACCTCGTAAATGAATCCTTCTACGTCCATCATGGTAACCGCTGGTTCGACGCTTGGCCCACATATAGTTTAACCCCTCTGTAAAGGCACTGGGCACAGACTTGTTCTGCGCAAACAAAAGCAAAACGATGCGCTGGCCGTACGCCATCAAGCTTCGCTCTGAAACTGGATCTCCTGACCCATTTAGAGAGCCATTCAGAGGACACTTGGCGCTGTGAAGTCGACTCTTTGACTCCTTCCCAGCCGCCCGTCGCTCGGGTCGGTGTTCACGGGTTCATGCTCTGCACGATCCACGGGAGACGAGTGGAGGGGGGGGGGGGGGGGGCGGACGGGGCGAGCGGAGCCGGCCAGCGGTGTCACTTTTTGGGCCGGGTTTCGGTGTTTGCGGCCCCCTGGTCTCGGCTTGTGGGAGGGTGGGATTGCACACACAAAGTGTGTGTGTGTGTTCTGCCCTGCCATTACCCTTGGGCCCGTCTTATTGGCAGGGTGTGTGTGCCCTGTGGGACGGTGTGTATTCTGGGAGGCCTGGGTAGCCATCGGTGAGGTATGTTGAAGCCAGGGAACCCTGGTGGTGCAGGTGTCTCTGACAAATGATCCTCTTCCGCAGCACCTTTGCCCCAGAGGCCTACAACGGCTGGTGTGCAGACGGTTGGCTGAATACGGTCGGCAAAGGGAGCGGTTTTGACATGTTTTTAAAAGTTGGCAGCGTCGTAAAGTGACGGATGATCACAACTGCAACCCGGGTTTGTCCTGGTTTTAAATGGCATCAAGGTATTGGGGAGCGTGCATAAGTGCAGAAGGGATTTCAGTTAATGGCATGCAATTGCTTTAATCTTAGTGGCCTTCTTTCCAACAAAGCGACGAGGGTGCCAGGGTGTGATATTTAAAAAAATCGGAAATGTCAGGAACAAAAGTGGTTTGCATGTTCACACCGGTAGTGAAGGCCAATCAGAAAGTTTAAATGTCATATTTAATTCCATTCGTTGTTGTTTTTTTTGAGATCGTAAATGTGTTAAAGACGAACGTAAAAAAGAAAGCTAAGTAGAAAGCTACTAAATGTAGCCGTGCGTTGCTTAAGAAGTGAAGTTGCTATAAATGTAGCGGCAATTTTGGGACCAAAAGAAT
>NC_082398.1:4846533-4861533 GCF_031168955.1 Gadus macrocephalus | reverse complement strand
ATAGAAAACTAACCAGCCAATGACCCCACCACGTTCGCTCTGACATTTGTTTGTTTTTTCAAAAGGAAGAAGTTTATTTGTTCAGTCAGCGATTATTAACCTGGAAGCAGGCGTCATCCACATAGGCGACTATTTTGGTGCGTATTGGGGAATGGGCACTGTCAGTTTGGTGGCTGCAGAGCGCAATCACCAACCGGAGATTTACCTCGACCGATATCCTTTCCGTGGATCCTTGGCACACACACACTGCCTTACTTTTTTTTTGTTTTGAAACTTTATTTTTTTCGCTCTGTACCAATGTTCTGGTCCATTTTGATCGAGAGGAGTTCACTGCCCTCCGGAGACGCGTGACATCGCTGTTAAGACAGTTGACGGCAGATTGCCTCCTCCATGTCGACTACTAAGCCGAGGAACGGTGTTGGGGTCCACCCGGACCGCAGAAACATGCCTGTAGACGACCACCAGAGACACACCGACCTCCCCATGAGGAGGGGGACGCTGGCCACCCAAAGGAAGACACTCGGTAGGTACTTGGATGTGGAATCAGTACTCTGAAGAGGGTGGGTCAAGTCTAAGGACCGAGACATTTTCTGTCTCGGTCCTGTGTTGTCAACTCTTATTCAATGAATATTTAAGTTACTAGATCAGTGGTATGTCAGTGGTGTTTATAATTGAGCAGTTTATCCTTCTCCGTTTTAAATGTTGATATAAGGGTTGTATTTGCTTTTCATTCAACTTCCTGGGAGTGACAGAGGGGAGAGACAGTCAGACCAAAACAAAGCTCTGAACCAACACTATGCCCTCCGTCGTCATTTGTTCTCTGTCGATATTTATGTTGCCTATTTATTTATCGGTAAAGACGTGTGTAATATTCCTCAGAGCGCGGTCTCTCCAGGGATACTGGAAGCATGCTGAGGAGCTCCTGCTTAGCCGAGGAAAGCTTACCAACAGGTAGGCCTCGTCATTTCTAAAACCTGGAATATAAAATACAAAAATATAGATGCAAACATAGTGCTATTGGGCCTTAAGCAGTCTGCAACATCACTGCTAAAAAAAAAACATTAAAAAGCCTTTATTTCCATGTAAGCATTCCTTCTTTCTTGATGGGCCTCTATTGTCTTTATATGGCCAGCATGGGTTCACAGAACCTCTGAATTCATTACCACCGCGTACCAAACATGCAAAGCTGCTGGTAAAGCTGCAATGCCAGGAGCACACATTAGCCAATGAGATCCCTCCGCTGTGACAGTACATATGGAGGTCTGGAAAGACAGCACACTGCAACACTTGCGCTGACATACTCATGCTGTTGACAGGGTGTTCCTACAAGCAGGACTCTCTGTTTTAGTTTCGGCCTGATGTTATGGATATTCTTGATCTTGTCAGTGTCACTCAATCTGTTGTGTGATACGATATGAGTGAATGAAGTGATCAGCTGATCTGTGCGTAAGATATACCACATATCCAGACTGCCTGTGACATTTAAATTCATAAGTGGACTATCATTTGTCCAAACAAGGTCATTCATGTGCCACTGTGCCAGGTGTCAATAGGGAAGCCTGAATACAATTTCGGCACAAAACACTAATTTGGTGTATTTTCAACGATAAACAAAGACCAAAGGTGATAGCATTAGATAAATACAACTATAAATACACTTGAAAAGCATCTTACAACAAAAGCAGCAACAGCACATCCCAGTATTGTACATTATACACACTACACACTTTTAGTGTCACAGGCTCCTATGACACAACAGCATTTTCACGGAGGTAACAATGAATCATGTGGGAGATCATGTGAGGAGGGTTTCAAACGTTTGATACCTTGAACCTGTACAGTGGCCGCATACCTGAGTTATTCATTAAGCGCGCTGCTCCTTTCGCTGTGTCAGATAGTGGCTCCCGGTCCCGGTGGGGTAAGCAAGGTGACCAGCCGACGTCATCTACGACGCTAACTTCAGCCAATGAGCTGGTGTATCATTAAACAAAACATAGGGCCATCGTCGAAGGAAGGAAATCTTTTTTTTGTGCCCTCACAGGCTCTGATCTCCCGACCACACCTCCCCGTTAAAAGCATATTTACACTGACTTATATACCATAGGTCTATCGGTTATTCAATAAAGTAATACTTTCGTTTATATGAACACCGTTAGTAAGTCATGAACAGCATTAGTCATTTATTACCAGACAATTTAAAAGTGATAGAACCGTTAGTTAATGCCTTAACACACGTTAATGAATGGTTGAAGATTGGATCATTATTGTAAAGTGTTACCATTTAATTGAGTAAAGTTGGAACATGACCCCCCTCCCCCGGAAAAAAACAAACCATAAACCAAGCACTCCTTGCTCTGTGTGCTTTGATTGGTGTGACTGCTGTGCTGTGGGCTCAGCTCTGCCCATGCTGCTGACCATGGTGGAGGGCCCCGGCAGACTTCCTGTGGATGAGGACACACAGGAAGTGCTGAGAGGGAAGCTTCGCCTTCTGCAGCCTGACAGCCCAGAGGTCATCGCGCTGTTCACGGTACGACCGCGGGGGTGCACGCACACACACACAGATAGAAGCACGCACACACACACACACACACATACACACACACACACACACACACACGCACACACACACACACACACACACACACACACACACACACACACACACACACACACACACACACACACACACACACACACACACACACGCATGCATGCACACACATACACACACAGAAACAAAGCTCCATATACGCACACATACAGACACACACACACACACCCAGATGTGCACATAAACACACACATAATCACACACACAGGGACAGCGACATATGCACAGACACTCATATGCCCTGACACAAACATTTTCGTTTACAGACACAAGGCATAGACGCAAATACAGTTAATGTATTGCATGTAAATAATGACCAAGTGAAAAAACCTTTTTCCTACTTCTTAATGTGACTCATTGTCACATATTTTCTCATCTCTCCAGGAGCTGTCGTCTCACATCCACTCCATTAGCAGTGAAGAAAATACGATATTGCTGACGTTCAAAACATTTGAGGAGATATGGA
This sequence comes from Gadus macrocephalus, assembly GCF_031168955.1. Lineage (NCBI taxonomy): Eukaryota > Metazoa > Chordata > Actinopteri > Gadiformes > Gadidae > Gadus > Gadus macrocephalus. The sequence continues at coordinate 4,858,456 of NC_082398.1, read as the reverse complement.
AGTTTACAACATATTACTCATTAGGTAAGAAAAGATTTCCTTCAATCGTAAAAAGTTGTTACCTGCTAAATATGTAATTATTTGTTATTGTTGTACTAACTACAGGAATACATCTAATACATAATGCCTGATTGAAAAGCTCGTACGACTTCTTCATTCTCCTCTCCCTCCCCTGCCCTCTCTCTCCTCGGTCCTTGGTGACGGTCAGGCTTTCTGGACCAGTGCATGGAGAGTCTCTTATTCGAGCAGAAGTTCTGGATCCAGTCCCTGGACCGGGACGACCTGGGCATCGAGGTGTCAGTGCCCGAGGACTCTCTTCATCTCATGGTCAAAGGTCTCCTCATGCAGGAAGGTGGGCAGAGGAGACGCACACTCCCATTGGACAAGGCTCGGACTAAGTCCTGACACCCAACACTCTGTTGACGCGTTATAATGCAGTATTGATAGCGTACTACTATCTACTAAGTTCCCCACTGATAAATCACATATGATTTAAATCCTAGGGCCCCCTCCCTCTCAGTCCCCCCTGAATAATCTCCTTTCAACCCTTAACCTCATCTCTGAGCGTATGTAATCTCCTGGGTTCTGGAAAGGGGACAGGGGGGGAGCCACCCTTAAGAACAAGCTTTCCTCTCCCTGTGGCCCCCTTAAATGTCGATTGGTAGAAAAAGATAGCAAAATATGGCTTTTAAGAAGAAAACAATTTCCATGTTATGATCGTAAGACAAGGTGAAATGGATCATATCTAAGCTCCTAAATACTTCCAATTCCTAGGGAGCACTTTAGCCAGCTAGCTCTTCTTTCAGACACTCCGTACTCAAGTCAACGTACATGGTTGGACGGGAAATGACTCAGCCGTTCTATCAAATCTACTCTTGGAAACACAGTCGATTTTTACACCTAACAAAGGTCAAAGATTTGGGCTGTTGCTTAGTTTGACCTAGTGTTCAGTAAAACGGAGCACGTCCCTGGGTGGGCTTGAACCACCAACCTTTCGATTAACAGTCGAACGCGCTAACCAATTGCGCCACAGAGACCGATGGCCATATTCACATGAGTCTTGTAAAAACCAGAACATGTCTGCATGTCAGCTATGGCTAACTTCGCAACAAATGAATCTCACTCAACCATTGAAACAGTCAATGGCAATGAGATTGCATTTATAACCTGATATGCTAGATTACCATCTAAGGAGAATAACCATGCTTTCAAAGTCACGTTATATTGCTTATTCGTCCTTTCAAATTATCAACACTTTTATGGTTTGCCGCCACAAACCGTAGTTGCAGCTTATTTTCAATCTGTCTAGCTGACTCCATATCAATGCAAATTGTGGCAGCTCGATCACGTAACCTGCTGACATTTAGTGTGGCTCTATGAACGAACAGAACCAAGAACGGGCTAGGTTAAATAGACCTAGCGCCCAACGTGGGGCTCGACCCCACGACCCTGTGATTAAGATTCTCATGCGCTACCGACTGAGCTAGCCGGCCTTTTTTTTATCAAATCAAAGCTTCTGTTCAGTCAAAAGAAATCAATTACCAAGGGTATTTCGAAGGAGTAATAACGAAAAGTAGGGTAATAAAGTACCACTGTGTGTTCCTCCCGGCTCTGACAGGCTCCTTCTTCGCCAGCTGCTCCTCCAACCAGATCTTTGACAGCTCCACCTGCGGGGGGGACCTGTACCTGGAGCAGGGGGACGTGGCCCAGTTCGAGCCTCCCATCCTGGGCTCGGGCTGGGGCGTGCTGTCCCTGAACGACGGAGCCAGGGGGACCACACAGAAACCCGCACTAGAGCCCCTCATCCCTTTCTATCAGTACGTGTAGTGTGTAGTGTGTAGTGTGTAGTGTGTAGTGTGTAGTGTGTGTGTGTGTGTGTGTGTGTGTGTGTGTGTGTAGTGTGTAGTGTGTAGTGTGTAGTGTGTGTGTGTGTGTGTGTGTGTGTGTGTGTGTGTGTGTGTGTGTGTGCTATTTTCTAACGACCAATACAAAATTCTTTACAATAGTAAGACGTAGTAATTGTAAGACTCACTCTAGTAACAGAAAAATGTATCAACTTCAGTGTGGAAGATGAGATTGTGGTTTAAAGGTGGACATTGCAGCAAAATCTAAATAAGTTAACATTTATAGCTCCGGAATTGTAACCATGGTTGACACCGAGTGACTTTTTCTACCCCCCCCTCCCACAGATGGTTTCTTAAGTCCTGCCCGGAGAACGTTCTGGTGGGCGGTGGGAAGCCGGTCTGCAACTTTCCCCTTCGCTTCGGTAGGTGGGGTCGCAAAGATAACACCTTGTTGTTCATACCCAACCATACCTTTTTGTTCGATGCACGCAATTTTACCTGGACCAGAGCCACTTCATACACACGAGTGCACACACTGACCCCCCGCATTGAGCGTCCCACTTGGCAAGTTATCTCGCAAGTGTTGAACCTTGGATGGCTGTAGGGACTGACACATGGGGAAAGAGAGGAATAGCGTCATCCTGAAGCGTCATCCACCAGGCATCTAGGATGCCTGGTGGCTCCATCAACTCCTCCACTAGCAATCCACTGATTGTGTGACGTAGAGGCCTCTCCATCCTGACAAACAATGTTAACCAAATCCTGAGTGCTATCAACTCCACGAGGAGAGGCAGAGTGGAACAGAAAAAAGAGTTTAGACCAACGATAATCACAGAAGAAGAAGGAAATCACAGCAACCGGACCTCCATTACTTTGTACAGGTTGTCCCTCGCTACCTTCTCCACCCCCCCCCCCCTCACATCTCTCTCTCTCTCTCCGTCCTGGGCCTGTTCCCCCCTCCTCCCCCCACAGCCCGGGGGACCTGTCGAGCCCTCGCAGAGTACCACGGCCAGGGCCCGGACGAGCTCTCCCTGACGGCCGGGGAGCGCGTCGCCGTGGTGGGGCGCCTGGTGTCTGGGTTCGAGTGGTTCCTGGGGAGGGCGGAGGCCACGGGAGCGATGGGGTTGGTGCAGACGGCCCTGGTGGAGCCGGCGGGTAACCTTTGTGAGTAAGTGTTGATCTCGAACGGGGATTACGTCTGCATGGATTCAGGCCTGGAAACACAGGGAGATGTTTTTATTATTTTGAATGTTTTTTGTAGTGCTTGCCTTTGAAATCATTGAAAGTGTGAAGTGTTTCCTAAATGTAATTTATCCAGATAATGGAGTAATTAAAAAGAGCAATGAGCTCACCCAATTGCAGGGTTTAAATAGGACTTAAGTAATGTTGGCCTAAAAGGACATTTCCAACAAAAGGCACGTGAAAGAAAGTCATTCAACGCCAGATTTCCGACAACACCTATACGGAATAAGTGTTCTCGGGTATATACAAAACAACCTTTTAAAATGTCATATTTACAGGTCAACAGATATCTACTTGGACGCAGAGGAAAGGAGCTTCTTCTGCTTCAAAGAGGAGTCCATCATCCAGGAGACCACCGCGTTGCTGAAGACGAACTCTCAGAGTGACATCGGCTACGTCTACAAACTTGGTAGGACGGAAATCCCCCTGAGATGGTGTGAAACTGAACTGTGAGGGTTTTTTAACACGAGCCAACTGTAAGCGACATTGAAAGCAGAACTTACGGGGGTAACCACCCAAATCAAACCACAACCTCCCAAAATAAACGATTGCACCTGTTTCTGGCCCTCTGTGTGGGAGCAGGCGCTGTTTTCATGATCAACAACGATTGGAATAACCTGTTTTCTACCATCGGCTGATTTAAGTCCTCTTAAATTATATTGGCTGCTAGAAAGCCTAGTTGTTTTCAGATTACGTCAACATTTACTTTGCCTAAAAGCATATTTAAAACATGTCCCTTGATACTTTAAAGAGTAAAAAAACAACTTTTACGATAATTATTTTTATGCTTCCATCTTCTCAGATTTGATTCCCCAGCAAGATGGTGTGAAATTGGCCAAACAAAGTAAGTCTTGTTTCCCTTGCTGCTTCTCTGTGCTTATCTGGTGTTTCAATATCTTCATATAAAATGCCCCTCTATTATCCGAGGTCTCCGAGGGGCCAAACCGACGGACCCGAACCAAAATGGACTCTGGACATTTCTTTCAATAAATGCTATCCTAATAGACTGAGGTCAAAATGGCAGAAAGACCATCATTGAACAGCAGCGGTAAAATAATGGTATCTGACCTGGAACCAATTTGCCATAATCAGATGTGGGCCCTAACTCGTACAGGTCATAGGTCGGGGTCTGGGATCCTAGGGTTCAGGTAAACCTGTCGACCTCTACTTCAGAGCATAGGATAAGAATAGAATAGACTTTATTTGTCATTATACAGTAGATTCAGTAATAGTAGTGAAAGATAATCTTATTCCATTATCAAGTTTCACAGTCTAATCCCCCGTCAACGACAGGAAGTTCACTGGAGCACGTCGACGCGGACGCTCGCCTGGAGTTAAAAGCCAACATGGAGAGGATCCTGGCGCCATCACCCCACCGCCGGACGCAAAGTGAAACCGAGAGCGCCGCTGCCCCCGTCCTTCGGGCTCCGCCCCCCTCGCCCCCTCCCGAGGCGCCGTGCTTCGCGGTCCACGCGCCCGTCGAAGGAACCCCGGACGGCGAGCTCTTCGCCCCGCTCCTCTCCTTCCTGGAGGGCGCCCCCTACAGGCGGGAGTTCGCCGTCCTCTACGGCGCCACCGCCGACCTCCTCTCCTCCTCGCTCTTCGCGGGCCACGCCGACGAGGACGCGCTGGTCGCCTTCCTGAGCGTCGCCAGGGAGACGGCCCGCAAGCGCCGGCTCCACTGGGCCCAGAGCCGCGCGTGCCTCCTGCTGGGCCTGCAGTGCGCCGGGAGGTCAAAGTTCAGCCAGGCGCGGGTGTACCTGGAGGAGGCGCTCGCCGTGCCCAAGGAGGCCTTCGCCGACGTGAGGCTGCTGGCCGCGCTCTACGCCAACCTGGCCCACATCCACCTGCTCCAGAAGAACGGCGAGAAGTACGTGGCCGCGGCGGAGCGCCTGGCGGCCGCCGCCATGGCCCTCCCGGAGTGCGTGGCGAGCGCGAAGGACCACGTCGCGGCGCTCCGGTACGCCCTGAGGAAGGCGGTGCTCACTCGGAACAAGATGGCGGAGGCGCGCGCTTGCTTCGTGCTCGCCAAGTGTCACCGTCTCCGGGGCGAGGACGAGGCCGCCCTGCCCTACGTGGAGAGGCTCCTGGAGCTGTCGGCGGCGGCGGCGGCGGCGGCGGAGGAGGGGGGGTCCGGCGGCGTCCCCCCCAGCCGCGTGTGCCTCGGCCTGGGGAGGATCTACGGCGCGCTGGGCCGGCCCCTCCTCAGCGTGTGTGCGGCGAGGAGGGCGGCGTCGGAGCCCGCCGCCGCGCTGGGCGACTGCCTGGGCGCGCTGGCGCTGGTGCTGGAGAGACGGGACGAGGTCTCGTGGCTGGGGGGCGGGGAGGGGGCGCTCCCGTGTCACGCCGTGACGTACCTACGCCGCGCCCTGGCGTTGGTCGAGGGGCCGAGGGGGGACGGCGGGGAGGAGGGGGAGGGGGAGGGGGAGAGGCACGCGCTGAGTCACGCGCTCACGCTCTGCCTCTCCGGGCTGCTCCAGAGGCACGGGATGGACGGCCACGCCGTCCGCGTCGTGCGCTCCTTCGTCGACCGCCGGCGCCGCACGCCGGGCCTGGCCGCGGGGGAGGGCCGCAGCACCCTGGTGTGGCTGGCCTGGCTCTGCATCCGCGACGGGCAGGAGGACGCCGCGCTGGACGTGCTGGACGCCATCATGGAGTCCCCCCCGTCGGAGCACGGCGCCACCCCTCAGGACGGTCGGTCTTTGTCGTCCATTTTGATTTTGGTTCCGTTTGGTTCAAATTGTTTATTGTTCCATTTTTTTATTGAATAATATTTTTCGATTTTTCTTTTTTTTTGCATTTTTTGCGTCAAAGATGTGAAACGACTGTACTCGAAATTGTGTATTTGAGTTTAGTGCAATTAGCCACGTCTTGTGCTTTATACAAATCAAACAATATTTGACTGAGGAAAAAAAAATCGTAAACTAATACCCTGGATGTGCACGTGAAGGCCTGGTCCTCAACATGCGAGGCATCGCGCTGCGGCGCCAGGGCCACCTGCAGAGGGCAGCAGAGAGCTACCGGGCGGCCGACGACATCTGCGAGGAGTTCGACGACATGTCCAACTGGGCCGTGTGTCAGGCCAACTTCGGTACACCCTCGCATGCTTACGTTTGTGGGTTCTCATTGAGAGCGAGGCATATACGCCCGTGTGTTAACGGTAGATAAGAATCACTGACGATATGTTGTTTGCATGACCTTAAGACCTCTAAGGAAAAGGTTTTATTAGCTGTGTTCTTGTGGCAATAATGAGCCCATATCTTTGCGTACATATTAAGTTCCATTTTGCAGATATGGCCAACCTTGAAGATTTTGATACAGACACAGACACAGGCACCCGCACGCAGGCACACACACACACACACACACACACACACACACACACACACACACACACACACACACACACACACACACACACACACACACACACACACACACACACACACACACACACACACACACACACACACACACACACAGATAGACAGACAGGCACATAAACACTAACTATCACGTTCATCGCATTAGCAACAAGACATGTCATCACGTAAAACATCCAACCATCCCAACAGCTGCTCAGTGACTCTTTCTGCCTCCGCCGATCCATCCGTTTTTTTTCTCACCCTCCACAGGGCTGTTGTGTCTGAAGGCCGGGGCGAAGACCCTGGCGGAGAGGCACCTGACCCGGGCCCTGGAGCTCTTCTCTGGCCTGGAGCAGGAGGGGCCGGGGTCGCAGCTGGTGCACGTGCTGCTGGAGCTGGGCCGGCACTACCTGGAGCAGGGCCGGCTGCACTACGGCCAGGGCTGCCTCGAGTGGGCTCTGCTGCTGGCCATCAAGGCCGGCCTGGCCGATTGTACGTGTGTAAAGTCCTGGGGTCCTCCAGCTGGCCTTCTCTGGGCTGAGTTATGGTTCCACGTCGACGCAACACAATGACCTCGCAGTCGCAGTCGGGAACCTGTTTTGGTTCTGCGTCGGGTTTCAGTGAGCGGACCAATCACAGCCCTCGCTGCTGCGTCGGGCCGCGCCTCGACGCAAGGTTACAATTTTTGGGAGGCTCACGTCAGGTCCTTGCGTAGGATGCAAGGGGGGTCCGCAAGGACGTAAGGGGTCTGTAAGCCCCTTGCAATGTGTCGACGTGGAACCATAACTAAGCCTTTACTGAAGCAAAAACCTGAAACCTTCTCTGCCTTTGGATGGTTTAATAGATAGGGAGCGGTAGATAGGGAGTTTCTGACTACAGGTCTTGGAAATACATGATAATTGCTTGCAAGAGATAGACAGTATGATGGTTAGTCATCAAGTTGTCACACTTTATAATAACGTTTAGTCGTAGCAGGTCAATCAAAAGTCTTTGGTCAATGAAAACATCAATTTGTTGATAATATATATGTGCTCCGTCAGCTGACTCAGAGCGATGTATTTTTGTTTCCCCCGACAGGCCATCTCACAGCCACGCAGCAGCTGTGCCGCCTGTACGGAGAGGTCCGCCCCGACCAGGCGCGGTGCATCGTCTACAATGAACACCAGCTCCCCCTGCTGGCCGCCCGGGGGGACCGCAGCCGTGAGGGGGACGTTCTGCAGGCCATCAGCGAGCAGTACCTTTCTCTGGGCACAGCTAAGTATGTGTGTGTTATTTTAGTGTGTGTGTGTGTGCGTGTGCGTGTGCGTGTGTGTGTGTGTGTTCTCATTTCGTCTTAGCCAAACATCCCAAAATATGTTGGGTGCTCTTGATGTTGATAATGAAAGTGTGCCAAGATCAAAACGTAAGAAAAAAAGGGATGATTAATGAAATCAATTAATCCAGATATTGCATAACATCACACATCATAGAATGGAATTCAAGATACATCTCCCCCTTGTCTGCCAAACAGTGTCGCCTCCAACTTCTGTAAAACATGATGTTGTCCACTCCAATATAAATAACACACGCATGAACTTGGCGGGTTATACCTCTATGCCTCTTTTCAGAGTAACGGCCTAAAACTGACTCATGTATCATGAGCCGCCATTAACAGCTGTGTGTCTGTTACAGCAGATCATTTGGTAAACGTTGGTGATACTATCGTTGTGGACTTCTTCGACTTCCCTCATGCGTGTGCGGCAGCTGCTCAGGAGACAGAGCGGGTTGGAACTGGTAACCGGAAGGTTGCTAGTTCGATCCCCGGCTCCTCTTAGCTCCTAGAGTGTCGAGGTGTCCCCGAGCGAGACACCTCACCCTGACTGCTCCCGACGAGCTGGCGGTCCCCCTGCGCGGTTGACTCCGCCGTCGGCGTGCGAACGAAGGGTTGTGATTCGCTCTGGATAAAACCGTCAGCAAAATCCCCTTAATGTAAAATGTGTGAGTCGCCATGTTTTTATGTACTGATGTCGTTCAGGGCGTACCGGGTGGCGCTGGACTGCACCAAGAGGAGCCTGGGTATCTTCATCGACCTGGGCCAGCGCGAGCAGGAGGCCTACGCGTGGCTTCAGGCGGGGAAGATCTACCACATGCTGGGCCAGAAGGAGCTGGTGGACCTGTACATACAGGTCGGTTCAAAGGCAACTTTATTCATAGTGCGCTCAAAGGACGAAACAGGAGGTCAGGACGGTAAAACAACGCCACAGGAAGTGAGGATGATGGATGATATCAGTGAGATAGTGGCGCTTGCTCAGCTGTTTATAGCTAGCAGAGGTTGGAGGAATATCAAGAAGATTAAGGCGGGCGTGTTGGATAGTGAAACAGCCATTTGTCAATGATGAGCAATACCACAATTTGTTAATTCGATATCTATTGCAAGACAATGACAGATTTTATCCGGTATTTTGTTTTTTTCTGACCTGTTTTTCCTGCGAAAATATCCTACAGTAACTTCCAGATAATCTGAAGACGTAGCTATAAGAACATCGTTAATTAAGGAGGGGTTATGAGCTAAGAAGAGTTTAAGAAGATAACTCTTCTTAACTTAAAAAAAAATAAGCCAAGCAGTGCTTCTAGAAAAAGAAACGCGTCTAAAGGTTAACCCTGACACACCCACCTCCTTTTATGGTCTCCTTGTGACCTTCCTGTGGTCCTCCTCTGTGTTTGTGTGATCCTGGTCCCAGGTGGCCCAGGACGTGGGCCTGATCACAGGGGACACCGGCTTCGTCCTGGCTCTCCTGGAGGCGGCCGGGGACGTCTTCCACAACAGCTCCCAGGACCGAGACAAGGCCGTCTGCTTCTACCGGGTATGGTGCCCGCCTGGGCATGTGAATGTGTTTCGGTCGCTGGCGGTTACCACAGTATGTAAACCCATTTGGAGCCAGGAATAGCACTTTTTGAGGGATTAAAGGATGATCGGTTGACATTTTAATTAATGTCCGGTGATGGCACATCCCCGTACAAAACAATCTAGTTTTCTAAGGAACAACAAGCTTCGAGCTAACTAGCAATACAGCTCACGTTTAAACAGGGTGTGTGTGTGTGTGTGTGTGTGTGTGTGTGTGTGTGTGTGTGTGTGTGTGTGTGTGTCTGTGTCTGTGTCTGTGTGTGTGTGTGTGTGTGTGTGTGTGTGTGTGTGTGTGTGTGTGTGTGTGTGTGTGTGTGTGTGTGTGTGTGTGCGTGTGCGTGTGTGTGTTTGAAAAAGGAGGTTTTTCCCAGTTCAGAAAAAACACCACTTAACTTAATCAAACCATAATCACCCTCCTCAACGGCTGAGCTCGTTACCATAGTAACACAGGAGGCGCCACCACCAGCCCTCCTCTGACGGGTGCGTGGTGTCGCCCCGCCGTCCCTCAGGACCGCGCCCTGCCCATCGCCCTGAAGACGGGCAGCGAGGCCAGTCGTCTGCGGCTCTGCCACAAGCTGGTGGACCTGCTGCTCAGCCTCCGTCGCCACGACGACGCCGTGGAGTTCGCCCAGACCGCGCTGGACATCAGCATCACTCTGGGTGAGCGGAGCGCGTGGTCGCACTTTTAAAACGCTTGTGATGACGAGGGTACAACAAGCGACACTTACTATTGATTATGGTTCAAGCTAGGGTAGGCAATTTGGAGAAGTATGCAAGAGTTTTTGAAAGTTGTGTAAAGTTTCAAAAGTAATCCCATCCGTCACTTCCGGCCTTCCTCCAAGGTCACCCCCCCCATAAACATGTGGCTAGCTCGCTAGCTTTAGCGATAGGTCTGCCCAGCCTTGTGAACGACTACGGTCATGAGCAATGCACTCACGCACAGGTAGAATGACAGCACAGGCTTATTATGGGCCTGCGACAGCGGCAGATACTGAGTGTTTTAAATGTTCTTTTTCAAAGCAAAGAGAATTACAACAAATATGACAAAAAACGCTTCTTAAATACATTGTCTACCCTAGCTTTAGATAAAATGTAAATAACACACACACACACAAACACACTCATACACACATGCGATATCATGAAGGCACCTTGCATGGGGGAGAGGGGGTCCAGCGGGGAATCAAACCCCAAACCCATGGCACCGAAACATCCCATTCAAGTGGTGAGAAATCAGTTTTAAGGTCAAAAAAAAAAGAAAAACCCCCCTCCCCCAAACCCCCTCCCCCAATCCCAGAGGAGCGTCTGAGCGAGAGGGTGGCGTACCACCGCCTGGCCACCATCTACCAGCACCTGGGCCAGTGGGAGCTGGCCGAGCACCACTACCTGAAGGCCCTGGCCCTCTGCCCGGCGCCCCTGCAGTTCGACGAGGAGACCCTGTACTACGCCAGGGTGTACCAGACGCTGGGCGACATCATCTTCTACGACCTCAAGGTGACGGAGGGGGGGGGTTCGTTGTGTTTTTTTGGGGTGGTGTTATATGCAAAACGCAACCGTGAAATGGAATGATTGTTTTTTTGGGGGGCTGGGGGGGGGGGGGGGGGGGGTATATTGCTCCACCCTGCTTTGCTACGCCCAAGTTCATTCTCATTGGCCGCTCCACCTCTGACCTCCGATCCCCGGGGACTTTACACCAAAGAGGAGGAAAGTTCCACTGTTTATTTATTGTGTGTGTGTGTGTGTGTGTGTGTGTGTGTGTGTGTGTGTGTGTGTGTGTGTGTGTGTGTGTGTGTGTGTGTGTGTGTGTGTGTGTGTGTGTGTGTGTGTGTGTGTGTGTGTGTGTGTGCGTGTGTGTGTGAGTGAGCAAGGGGATGCACTGAAAATTTAAAGTACAGCATACTGCAACGCAATACGCCACCACCTCTACAAATATATTCGAATACAAGCAGCGTTATCGAATACATTTCACTAAAATGAAGTATTGCTGACAGATTCAGAAACCAGACCCTCCCCTCATCCACAAAAACACTACACTTTTAATGTCCTCAAACACCGCGACCTTTAACCCCCTCCTGGACCTCTGTTTGACCTTTGACCCCCGAAGGACCCCCACGACGCGGCCGGCTACTACCACCTGGCGCTGGCGGCCGCCATGGACCTGGGCAACAAGCGCGCGCAGCTGCGTCTGTGCACGCGGCTCGCCACCATCTACCACAACTACCTGGTGGACCGCCAGCTGTCGCTGTGCTTCTACCAGCGGGCGCGCGCCTTCGCCACCGAGCTCAACGTGCGCAGGGTGGACATCTCGGCGTCGCGGCGCCACATCTCGCGCCGGTGATGGCGAGTGGTGTGATGTGCGGCCGGCCAAGGGAGCTAATATTTTTTTCGTACGTATGGATGGCGCCTTTTTCGCCTCTGATTGGTTAGAAGGGCTCTCCTCCGGTTGTTTATGGTTAGGGTTGGAGTTGGTGTTAGGGATATCACTGACCCTAACCCTAACCCTAAACTACCCCAAACAGCTAAGACTAATCGAAGAATGATCTAAAGGAGCGCCCTTCTAACCAATCAGAGGCAAAAAAGGCGGTACT
>NC_082398.1:4779033-4841533 GCF_031168955.1 Gadus macrocephalus | reverse complement strand
TGGAAATCAGAGTGTTTATAATTATTTATAACCCCTTAACTCCCTAATTCCTACTTTGTGTATTCATGATGCCCAATAGAGATTGCAGCAGATTTGACGATAATGCTCCAAATTGGCCAGTCCCTGTTTTTCTTCTTTTTCTGAGCTTTTCTTTGACCCTCTTGCATCCTCCGTTTGCAACCTCATGTCACTCATCGCCGCTTTCATAAGATCTCACACATATCATTATTTCACCGTCATTATTCCCGGCCCCGGAAAAAAGTCCTGGTAATTACTGGGACAAATTTGAACAAACCAGCTCCACTTCTCTTCTTTCTGGGTCATTCCTACCAACTGAGGAGCCGTTCATCTTTGATCTAAAAAATAAACCAGGCTACATTTTCCTAGATATTCCGAAGCCGAAACCAAGCAGCTTTGACTACTGGTCGACCGGTATACCACTGTTGCGGGTTCGGTTTTCCGGGCAGACAGCCAAGACCGCGGCATCTAATAGATGACTGGATAGAAAAGGTCCTGAGCTTGCGTTTTTAGTGATCCAAGAGCTTAGTGGTAATGAAGCAGAGAGATAACGGCGTAAGTCATTTGGTTTTCTGGTTAAGTGAGTGTAACTGAACTGTTTGCGTAATCGCTTAACAGGGGCACTTAGGTGCTGGAAATATCTCTGGACACATCGGTCTCAATTGGGTCTTGCATCAATGTGTTGCATGAAAACCTGCAATCCTTCTGCAAATGGACGCTTTTCAGGAGACCTCGGCACGTTTTGGAAGCAGATGTTTCCATATTCCCACTTTTTCTACCTAGACAGATACGTAATAAAAACCATGCGGTTGGAACTGAATCTCTGAGCTTCTCAGACCTAGTCTACTTGTAGAGTTGCAATGGAAACGGTCATCACTGTCTCTAGGAAATGTACCGGCTGGGTCTAAAAACATGGGCTGTGGTTCCAGGGCCACTAATCCTAATTTCACCATGTTTGCCTCATTACGCACACACCCCACACACATTCACAAGCAAGCACCCACACATACTTACATACACAAACATGGACACACACACACACACACACACACACACAGGTAGGTATTTTGAGGGGGAGCTCAGGTTTTGTCAGTATTGTCAATTAACTTTTCTCTGAATAAATGTCAGCTATCCTTACAAAATGTTCAGGTCACATTGCACAGACCACAGGTTATGTAGCATATTCGTTGTTTTGTCCAAACCTCCATGCACTTGAATTGGGCCGGAGTAGTTCAGGAGGGAGAGCGTGTTACAAAAAAGCGCTATATAAATGCAGTCCATTTTGACTCGAGTCTTAAAAGTGCCATTCAAATGCGGTATTCTTCCTGCCAGTATAGGTGTATCCCATCCCACCAGTCCCCGCTACAAGTTCAACTTCATCGCCGACGTGGTGGAGAAGATAGCGCCGGCCGTCGTTCACATTGAGCTGTTCCTCAGGTACGGACCCGTTTCAATGACACCCGAGCATGCATCATTACGCTCTACATCTTTCATCTATCGATCTATTTCTACGTTGTTTTCACTACATCACCGTGCCATATCAAATACCAAGGCATACGTTTTTTTTTCTTGTACCTTCATTGAGCCTTGTAACTTGACCCCTGACCTCACCCCCTCACCCCCTCACCCCCCCCGACGTCTCCCCCCCAGGCACCCCCTGTTCGGCCGTAACGTCCCCCTGTCCAGCGGGTCCGGGTTTGTGATGTCCGACACGGGCCTCATCGTGACCAACGCCCACGTGGTCTCCAGCTCTTCTGCTCTGTCTGGGCAGCAGCAGCTCAAGGTACGGGCTGTTTGCGGCCTGTGGCAGCCATCTTGGTTCTAAAAACCTGCTGTGTCAGGGCATGGTTGAATCTTTGGAAACCAAGATGGTTGCTAGGTGAAGGCACATGAGTAAACAATCATCAACAGCAAATCGGTTGAGCAGTAACCAATGTGTGTGTTCCTCTCTATTCAACACATGAGAGGGAAAAACATACACAGTGATCAGTTATCAGAGCAATATAATGGATTTATTTAAGCTGGGTCAAAAGGTTAATCACAGTGTTGTTGAAATACTCCAAATGTGTAGCTATTTTACGTTAACGTTTAATCCTATATCCGTAGAAACTTGCAATCGAGACTGAAAACCATCAAGGCATGTACTGTAGGACAGTTCACTGAACATTGCAAGTGTGTAGATAGAGCCCCAAAACAACGGTCCACTGTAAGTTTGTGAGATGTTTGACGTTTCCTTTTCCTGTTTTTCTTCTCATCAAGGTCCAGATGTGCGACGGCGATGTGTACGAGGCGAATATCAAAGACATCGACAAAAAGTCGGACATCGCTACGATCAAAATAAACCCATCGGTGAGCTGAGACCCCGATGTCATGTTGCGGGACGAAGTAGGTCTCTGCACTGCCAGATTGGGTGACTTCATTTAAAGTGCAACACGCTTTTTCATAAATGACTCTATGACACAGAGGTCACTTTGAAGTCTGTGCAGGCTGACCAGTGTGGGAGGAAAACCTCTTAAAATAGTTGCAGGAAGGAAGTTAGGTGGAGATGGAAGAGTCAAGGACAAAGGTAGGCCTATACGGTTTTAGGCAGGGATTCACAGTTTTGTTTATTTTCTCTTGTGTAAAATCATAGTCTTTATGTGCACAATGTAAAGTAAGTTTAGCATGTGGGAGACAGAGCAATTATGGTTCTGGTGGCCCGACACGCAGCCACCATATATGTTTTTATGAATCCAAAATGTATGATTAGGCTGCATAGATTCATAGAGCAGAAAATGTGAGCTGTTCCCACAGCTCAAGGATTGAAAACCTTGGCAGCGAGATCATTGGTATGAGTGTTGTAATTCTCTGCTTTGATACTAAATAAAACGATAAAACCCTTAATCCGAAACAGAATCTGAAAAGCCAAAAGATGGAGAAAGACAGGGCACTGCTGCCAGATAGTCTTGAATCATTTGATTCACGACTAGCTTAAAAAGTTCAACCCACTGCTAGCAAATAAAGAGGGTGATGTAGTCATCATGGATGTCGTGTTTTTCAGTGTTATTACAGTACGATTGTCTGTATTTTCGAACAGTGGAAAGGGTTGCCGTCATGGACCGAGAGTGTTAGTGTCTAGCGCTGCTACGTTTCCATGTTTCTTTGTCTTCGCCTGTCTCCCTGACACGTTTAGCTCGGGGGATCCTCCTGGGTGGAGCCGTCAAAACATGCCACCTCGACCTCGGCAGAGGGGATTCGTCTTTTTCTTCCCCCCTCAAATGTGGCGTATTTCACCCCCGGTTTCACCAGGGACGGCCATGTGGTTACATTATTTGTCACGCTGCCGGCTGTGTTAATAAGGCGCGGCAACTGCGAGACGCAGTTACACCCCGACGGAAGAATCCCAGGAATGGTCCGGTGGTCCATGTGTGCGCTCCGCGGCTCCACACATATGGGGGGGGGGGGGTTCAGAGCATAGGCGGTGATACCGAAAGCCTTTTCTGACAGACCGTATTCCCTGTAGGAGCGGGAGGAATGAGGTTTAATCCACCCGGCAACAACGGGGAAAATAGTCCACCTATGAAGAATGTCCCGGACAGACGCCCTCTGTTTTGCTCATTCTCTCCTCCCCGGGTCACCTGCCTCCCGAGCATGTGTTTTAACTTAGCTACATCACTCTCTTGCCTTGCACCGCAGAACTGTTCCCCCCCCCCCCTCGTGTACTTCCGTGACCCCTCGACAGCAGGGCTCGAGAAGCTGAACTCAAACTGGTGCGATGGCATCCAGCTGCAGCCCCGGAGCCAGGGCCTGTGGTGTGGCAGGAAAAAAACGTATGTTGAGAAACTTGACTGGGGCATCTAGGGGCCGACTGTGACGCAAAACGTTGAAAAAAGCCCCTGGCACACAAGAGGCCCCGGCTCCCGGGCTGCAGCTGGACGCTCCTCAACTGGTGCGACGTTTGTCCTTATTGCTCGTCAATTAGGTTCCTGATGGTTAAAATGAGTGCGGAGGGGATGCCACTAGCCCTGCACGCTATTTGGCAGTTGGCGTCGTCTGGCGCTGGTTCAAGCCAAGCAGGGAGGTTTAAGTAGTTTGGAGCGCGATTGGAGTTCAAAATGTTGCAAGCGTCTAACTGTGACTTTGACAGTTTTGCCTTTGACTGGTAGTTACAGTCAAAGGCAAATACAGGGGAAAAAACACAGAGCTGTTCAACACACACACACAAACACACACACACACAACCACACACACACACACACACACACACACACACACACACACACACACACACACACACACACACACACACACACACACACACACACACACACACACACACACACACATATGCAATACGTCCATTCAATAATCGCCATCTCTTCTGCGCCGTCGTGTATCAGAAAAGGTTGCCGATGTTATCGCTGGGCCACAGCGCTGACCTGCGGCCGGGGGAGTTTGTGGTCGCCATCGGCAGCCCCTTCGCCCTCCAGAACACCGTTACCACGGGGATAGTGAGCACGGCCCAGAGGGACGGCAAGGAGCTGGGCATCAGAGACTCTGACATGGACTACATACAGACCGACGCCATCATCAACGTGAGACACTCTCGCTCTCTCGCTCTGTCGCTCTCTCTCTTTCTAATATTCATTCAATATTACATTTCATACATAATACATTCTTAGTTTCATTGTTGTCAAAGAAAAAAATATATGTTTGTGTTTGCGCATATAGCCATACATAACACTAATATAAAATATAATATTATTTTGTTTTGTTTATTTCTTTGGTAGTACGGAAATTCAGGAGGGCCTTTGGTCAACTTGGTGAGTATTTTGAAGTAATTTAACTGTGTGCTCATGTTCTCACAATTCTCCTAATGGGAACCCAATCTGCCCAATACTAGTCGATGGTACTCTGATCGTTGTTTGATTGGGTCTGTTTTTTGGGGGGCTTTTATTTTGAAGGATGGCGAGGTCATCGGGATCAACACCCTGAAGGTGGCGGCGGGAATCTCGTTCGCCATCCCCTCCGACCGAATCACCCGCTTCCTCAACGAGTCGGTGGACAAGCACAGCAAAGGTGAGGACGGACGGACAGACAGACAGACAGACAGACAGACAGACAGACAGACAGACAGACAGACAGACAGACAGACAGACAGACAGACAGACAGACAGACAGAGACAGACAGACAGACAGACAGACAGACAGACAGACAGACATTCCCTGGATTCTCCCCTTTCCCCTTTTCCCTGTGTACTGGATGTCAACGCCTCCCTAAATAATGTCCTTTCTACCTCAGAGGTCCGATCCGTCAAAAAGCGCTTCATCGGAATTCGGATGCTGACCATTACACCCACGTAAGGGAAGCCACTCAGGACATTCGGGACTTTTATTTGTACCCAATTATTTTAATGGTTTTCTGTAAAAAAAAAGTTATTTTTTGTATTTTGTGTGTGTGTGTGTCTGTGTGCGCGTGTATGTGCATGCATGTGTGCGTGTCTGTGTGTGTGTGTGTGTGTGTGTGTGTGTGTGTGTGTGTGTGTGTGTGTGTGTGTGTGTGTGTGTGTGTGTGTGTGTGTGTGTACGCATCAGGCTGGTGGAGGAGCTGAAGCAGCAGAACCCTGACTTCCCCCAGGTGGCCAAAGGGATTTATGTCCATGAGGTCGTCGCTCAATCCCCCGCACAGAAGTACGTGGTCCCTCCTTTGCTGTGATTGGCTCAGTCCCTGGTTGAGGAAGCATTTAGCAGCCGTATTGTAAAACATAACAACATCACCCCGGAGTCACATGACCTGAATGCTTAATAAGACTAATGAGACACCATAGCGCATCGTACCCAATGTAATCAAATCCACTCCGAACCAATCCTCTCTCTCTCTCTCTCTCTTCATCTCTTCATCTCTCTCTCTCTCTCTCTCTCTCTCTCTCTCTCTCTCTCTCTCTCTCTCTCTCTCTCTCTCTCTCTCTCTCTCTCTCTCTCTCTCTCTCTCTCTCTCTCTCTCTCTCTCTCTCTCTCTCTCTCTCTCTCTCTCTCTCTCTCTCTCTCTCTCTCTCTCTCTCTCTCTCGCTCTCTCTCTCTCTCTCGCTCTCTCTCTCTCTCGCTCTCTCTCTCTCTCTCCCTCTCTCTTCCCCCCACCTCTCAGGGGCGGTATCCGGGACGGCGACATCATCGTGAAGCTGAACGGCCGTCCCCTGCTGACCACGGCCGACCTGCAGGGGGCGCTGCTGGAGGAGTCGTCCCTCCTGCTTGAGGTCCGCCGGGGCAACGACGACCTGCTCTTCAACATCGAGCCCGACGTCATCATCAGTAGCGGTCGCCGGTCGCGCCGTCGCCGCGGAGACGCCGAAGTCCGAGACGGCGGCCATCTTGGTTCTGAAGGCTCAGTTATGGTTCCACGCCGACGCAACGCAAGGGGGTTTACGGATCCCTTACGTCGCTGCGGACCCTCCTTGCGTCCAGCGCAAGGGCCTGACGTGTGCTTCCCAAAAGGGTTAACCTTGTGTCAAGGCGACGCAGCAGCAAGAGCTGTGATTGGTCCGCTCGCTAAAACCCCACGCAGAACCAAAACAGGTTCTGGACTGCGTCAAAGCGTCTGCGTGGTCCTTGCGTTGTGTCGACGTGGAACCCTAATCAGCCCTTAAGACGACCCACCGGATAAGAAACGGGTCCAACGCTGATGTTTAAACAAAAAACGCGAGAACCGAGGTGCTGAAATGCTTTGTTTTTACGATAAGTGACGATTTTTATCCCGAGGGAACTTTTTGTGGAAGAAATAAGGAGTATGTTTATAAAAAAACAACAAAATGCTGTAAAACGTCAAGATAAAGATCACAAATGGTTCCAAAAGCCAAGAAGAACAAATAAGATATAGTGTTTTGCAGTCTGGTTTGGGTGGTGACAGTCTTGAGCATGGTTAAAATATCATTATAAATATGACGAGTTATTTAGAAGTCTGTTTTTTATTATGTGTCTTATTCGCTCATGCAAGTTTGTCTTCGACCCACCCGACAAAAAGAGGAGTTCAACATTATAATCCTTTTTAGTGCCCGATGTGAGCTACATTTTTAAGCTCCCAACACTGTTATGCTGTTATTGTTTCTTATGCCAACGTGAAAACCTAAATCGATTCATCACTCACTACTGCTGGAGTATATTTGTCTTGTTGTTTGTGTGTCTTGGACTTGTGCTTCTAGCACGAAAAGATTATACACTCAAACTGTCAAATGTTTTGTCATACTTTTGCTTTTTTAAATAAAAACATTTTAATAAAATTGGTCTCCAGAAGAAAGTCTTGTAACATCCTGACACACACATGTTAGCCATAGTCCTGAGTTTTTATATCTAGGACCCAAAGATTGAACGGAGAGGGTATACATTCAACCATTCATCAATGTATTTTTGGAGTTCAGTCCAAACTAAATAACAGCAAAATAGCCACTCAATGTGTTTCCTCTATAGCTACACTCGGGACATTATAAGTCCATACTGTAAGCATCCTACAGAGATTTGTACATGACAGCTTTCGAGCGTTTTGGTTGCCATTAACAATGACCTACAATATATATTCTGTCTAGACTTGTGTTGGCCAGGATACCATGATGATGCAACAGTGCGGAGAGACCCAGCTCAAGAAATGCGCACCAGAGTATAGAAAAGAAGATAGATGCTGAAATGTATGTTTTTGATTTGTAGGTTTTGACATACTTTTTTTTGGTTTCAGATTTATTTTACAAAGTATAGAGGTAAAAAGGTCTTGGAAGAAGCCAGTGGAATACCTGAGTCAGCTGAGCAGTTAACCACGGGCTCCCTCCCTGACCAAAATACTTCTATTCCCCCTCTGAGCTCTTAGAACGAGGCCAAGAACAGATTCATGCTCTATATAGGATTGATACAAATTCCAAATAGCATTTGGAAAAAATACCAAAATCTCCCATTATTAACCATAAGCATATTACAATTTAACGTAGGCCTATGTAAGACATATTTGAGATGAACTGATGGAGAATAGACTAGCATATTCGGTGTGCCTTTGTAAACCAGACTTTATTTCATGTGTCTAATGGAACTCAAATGGAAAACGTAAATGGCCCAACACTTTCTCAATATGCTGAAATTGTACTCTACTACCCTTGTTTTGCTTTATTTTGTCTTTTCGTAATCCAGTATTAATTCCTATATGTAAGCATTTTATGGAACCTATTTTTTACCCAGATTTGACTGATGCCTCGATTCATCTGTCATCATTTACAGAGAAGAATTTACATCATTTTTTATGAATATGATTTCCTCAGATAAGAGAAAGAGAGTGAGAGTGTGTGTGCATTTGCGTGTTTGTGTGCGTGCGTGCGTTTGTGGTTGTGCGCGTGTGAAGTCATCACCACCTGCACTGATACACTGATATTGCGTTTAAAAGCTCAGCCCATATGGATTTCAACATGGGGATTCAAAACTCCGGGTAACACAATATTCTCTCCTTATTTGGTGGCGGTGTCTCTACGCCCTACTGTAAACTCCGCCACAGTATTTATCGCACATTTATCAGCCTCTCCCGCTTTACGATTTTGTGCGCATCTCATGTCATGTTTAGCCCTACTGTTCGAGTGGAAAACGCTCCATAATGATTAAATATGTACACTCCACACCGACAGCCCATCTCATACTTCTCATTAGTCAGTCTTTTGGGTTCACAAGGAAGACAAATTGTTTTACTCTTCCCGAGGAACCCCGATTTATTTAGTCTACTGTTGGTCGTTCATTGTTTTCATAGTCAATTATATAGCTTCATGTTATCACTGTATATCACCGTGTATCATCCTCAAGTGTCATCAGGTTTCTCTGAAGCCTTTCCCAATCCCCAGTGTTTTGCAGCTGTCATGCAGCCTCTCATGAGCTGAACCAGGGCAATATCCACTCAGAAGAGTCGCTCTGCACCAGAAACACATATTTGAGTTGGCAGTCACCTAAACACGCTGAGATGAATCATCCCAGCTCCGGGTAGTACAAATGGACTGCAGAAAGGCCTATACTGTGCTGTGCGCATAAACAATACGCTATAATCTACCATGAGTGGTATGCTGGACTTTTAAAGTAGGGGCACTCCTTTTGTGTTCTGTGTATCCACACAGTGTAGTTAGAACGGATCCAGGATCGGTTGTAGATGTTGACTGGGGACAAAATTTGCCGACTGTTTGCGGGCGGTTGGGAGTTCGACTGTGAACCGAGTCTTCAGTGCACTCACGGACCCCATCCATTTATTTGATCAACCCCTCTCAGCTTGTCGCGTATCAACAGCGTTGTTTGGATTTAATCACAGGCCAATATTATGCTTAACGTGATCTTTTGACTCACATTCATTTCAATTATTTATGATAAACATAGGAGCTTCTTGAAGTGGCCGCAGGAGTTTTTCCATGAGTTTGTCCCCTTTTTAGGAGGACAGCCACAGGAAACGTTTGGAAGGAAAACAGACATGAAGCCATCTGATGGCTTTGATAATATATAGAATGTCCTATCTTTGGCTCGTATCCCCGTGAAAACAAGTACTTTTCTGTAAGATATCCCAAAAAGGTAAATCTGCATTCCGTGTATCATTTACATTATGAAACGATACGCCACACCATTTTCCTAAAAAGATGAAAAAAATTGTCAAGAGTTTCATTTTTGGATTATATGGTACCTTGGTTACATGTATTACATTTAACAATGGATGTGATGCCGTCTCTTTAAAAGAAACATGTGCACCAAATCCAAGCTGTATTTTTAAGTCCTTTGAGACAAGCACTATATAACGGTATCCATCATACATCCTGGTCTTGCAAGCTGCTTCTTTTAAACTTGTCATCCTATATTTAATTCACGGTTGTCTGTCTCCCTCTCTCCTCCCTCTCTACCCTCCCCCCCCCCCCCCCCCCAATCCAAAAAGTTGGAGATCCTTCTTTTAAGCATATTTTTTAGCTTTATTTATTTTGCTAATACTAGTTTACCAATACTAAATATGTTTAGAAGGATTTATGAAAGACAATAGCTTAGCTATGTTGCGACATATATGGGGTATTAGTCAGAAACAGTACCTAGCTGACCAACTGCATTAACTACTTCAACTTTAGAACAGATTCATTGTTAAAAGGGGCACATGAAAAGAAAGAATGGAATAATGAAAAATAAATGGTTGTCATGATAATATTCTTTATTTAATATTTTCCTAGATATTTATATAGACAAAGTAAAACAACACTACCAACCAGACCCAGTCGAGACAAAGAGGGACAGGAAGGTGGAGATTTCTCTTGTTGTGGCTGCCTCTCTATACCTATACATCGATAGATAGATATCTATCAATGGATAAATCGATACATCTGCTTGGGTTGCATTGTATGTGCTTCGGTTAAATCCCTTATTAAAATACGTTGACTCATTAAAATAGTTTTGTCAATCATTTAGAATTGTAAATCCTTCAAAGGCAAGTGTATATTGATATAGTACCATCGTATCCAAAAGGTTTGGGTTTGGCATGAACATGGAATGACGGGCGCAAATGTGATTCAAAAATAACGAATTAACAATAATAATTAACATCACCTCATCACAATAGTTTAGATTGTAATGTGCAGAATCCAGGTCGTTAGTTCTAAAACCAATAGAGGAGTTAATCTCTTGAGCGAGGGGTGGGCCGGGGTACTGGCCCCGGTGGAGGGGGGGGGGGGTTAGAGTTTGGCGGAGAGCGACCCCACCACGGGTTTGTCCGTGCAGAACTCCTTCCACCAGGAGGGCCGCTCCAGCACCTCCTTACCCTGCAACACCGTCGACCACATGTTCTTGTACAGCTGGGGGAGGGGACACACACACACACACACACACACACACACACACACACACACACACACACACACACACACACACACACACACACACACACACACACACACACACACACACACACACACACACACACACACACACACAGTTAGATTAGCCTTTAGAAGTGTAGCTATGAATCTTGCACCTGCATCCTGCACCAATGAGAATCTTGGAACCAAACAGTAAAAAGATAAACGCAGCAACAGCGCCAACTCTGGTGAAACTGTGCCACTGAACTGTGCCAAAGTCTCAAAAAAAATCAAAACGGAATGGAAGTAGTACACTCTAAATCTACTTCTGTCAGCCGTTTGTATGGACCCCGCGGCGGGATTAGACCGTACGTCAGACGAGGTCATGTCCAACAAACATGGTGTCATGTCGAGTGAAACTAATCCCAGACAACAATAGCAGTTATCACAGACCCAGCCGTTGTTGTTCTGTCCCCACCTACATAGCGATGGTGACCCCGGGCCAGAGCCGGGGCCGGGCGCTGCACTGAGAAGAAGAACAGGACACTCCTGATTCCCGCTAACGCTTATTGACGCCAATATTCCGGCAGGCGTCGTCTTCAGCGTGCTAAGCCTGTCCCCACGGCGACCTCTCAAGTCTCACACACACACACACACACACACACACACACACACACACACACACACACACAGGGTGTTGCCAGGCCCAGCTCCAGATGCTGACAGACACTCATCTGGCTTGTGTGCATCTGGCTTGTATTAACTTTAAGTCATTATTGGAGGTGGGGTTTGTGTGTGTGTGTGTGTGTGTGTGTGTGTGTGTGTGTGTGTGTGTGTGTGTGTGTGTGTGTGTGTGTGTGTGTGTGTGTGTGTGTGTGTGTGTTTAAAGCTAGTTAAAGAAAGATCATGGTTGGGTGGTGAGCTCGCGGTTATACACAACATGGAACCCTTGTCTCTGTAATGTCTATGCATTACTTTTGTATTTAAAAGTGTGTCAAAAGCATTTTTGAACAGAGCGGGATCATGGGAAGCGGTTTACCGAGCTCCTTCAATGAGGGAATGGGTGCGCGTGATTCTGGTGAGGAAACTTTCCCATCATGGGCAGTAACCACAAAGGAAACAAAAAGGTGAGGGGAGTGACCATCGTGGAAGGTTAAGGATCGGCAATGTGGGAGAATCAAGGTTAATTATTAAGACGCTAAGTTGGTGAAGTGGACAAGGTTGAATGCCATTGGCGTTCTCATTTAATTTACCTTTCCAATCCGAGACAGGAAGGGAGCTATTTCTAGGTGTAAGGAGACTTTATGTTGTGGGAGAAAGGGCCTGTTTTGGAGTGTTTTGTTAAGCGTTAGTTTTCCGTTCCCTGGAGATTGGGGAAAAGGTAGGGGTGGGGGAGAAAACTGGAGTTTTTCCCGGACACCACAAACAACACCTCCCTCTGAATCATCACAGACTCAGCCATGCACAATAAACAATGGATGTTTTACTTTGGAGACACACACACACATACACACCTAGAGGGGAGAGAATATCATGTTGGATGTAGGGGGATGTTCCCTAACCTGAGAACCCTGGGAACCCTCTTTAGGGAGGTCGTCCTGATAAACTTTGAGTGGCCCTCAACGTTTATATACAGTGATTAGCGAGCTAATGAAAAACACATTCCTAATAAATTAGCTTCCAGTAATAAAAACACAGCTAAACCCTGAATGTGTGTGTGTGTGTGTGTGTGTGTGTGTGTGTGTGTGTGTGTGTGTGTGTGTGTGTGTGTGTGTGTGTGTGTGTGTGTGTGTGTGTGTGTGTGTGTGTGTGTGTGTGTGTGTGTGTGTGCGTATGTCTCTTAAGAGGTCTGAATGTTTGTGTGTAAAGTGGTTTTCCTGGAAGACGGAGAGAGCGAGAGAGCCGGGAGATAAGTCCCAGCAGTCATCCTCCCATAAAGACACAAACGTGTAAACAACATGTCCGCTCTCCAATACCATACAGTGGGCGAGGAGGATAGCAAGACTTTGGCCAGCCTGTGCTTAAACCTTATAAAAATAAAACACCAGCCGCAACACAAGAAGGCTGTCCAGTTATGCATATTACTGCTAGTCTTCCCTCTTTTTAATAATTTGACATATTTGCTAATAACGCCTTTTACTTATTTATTGCTTGTCATGTCACAAGTGAATCCACTGCTCAGAATCACCCTGTGTTACACTCACCACATGACAAACAACAAACTGACCTTTCAAGGTTCAAGTAGGTCCATGTTTACGCTCGGGTTAGGTTTTAATCTTTGGGGGGGGGGGGGAGGGAGGATGGTTCTTACATTGCCGTCAGCCTTGCCGATGGTAGAGTTGAGGATGAAGTCCGGAGGGGCGACGACATCCACCAAGGCCACGGCCTCGTCTTTGAGCTGGAGACGCACGGGAGAGGCAGAGAGGAGGCTTTGAACGTGTGTGTGAGGGACACCACTTTCTAGTGTTTACCATATTTGTCTCTGTGTTTCTGTCGACGTCAATGTTTTGGTGCGGGAAGCGGAATAAAGAAGAGAGTGGGAGCAGGTGAGTGAGGGAGTGAGAGAGTGAGAGAGTGAGAGAGTGAGAGAGTGAGAGAGTGAGAGTGAGAGTGAGAGTGAGAGAGTGGGGGAGTGAGAGAGTGAGATATAGGAGTCTTGGAGCTAATCGACGCAGAGCTCCAAGGTGGTTGAAGAAAAACACTTTTTAGTGTGTGACTGCAAATGTATTCACTATTATTCACTTTCAGTCATTGAATGAAAATATATAGATATTTGTACTAATACATTTCTGTTGATGTCAATGTTGAGAAAGAAAGTCAACTAAATAAGATATGGGAGAGACAGGAGACAAAAGAGTCTTTCTGTACCTGGGTGCACAGAGTGAGGATGGCTGTGTTGACAAACTCTGTAGCATTTTTTCCAGAGAAATATCCACCTGTGAAGAATACACATACACACACAATTTAAGTTGAGTCATTTAACTTTTAAACAAAAAGTGCATCTTATGTCTTTTGAGTGATTGAGAATGCACAATAAAAAAGCCAACCTAAAACAAAATCTTTAAAACACTTGAAAATGTGTTTTTTGTAGCGACTACTGAGCACACTCAATAGATAAGAGAAAACCAGGCAGGCTTAAGCTAGCTAGCTAGCTGGCTAGCGTCGACGGGTCAGTTAACTCTCGCTGGTCCAATGCTAGCAGTACCAGGTTAATTGATACACATCTCTGACTACACACTACAGCACACTGGAACTGACCCTGGTAGAGTGTGGCCATGTGGTTGCTGAGGGTCCACAGGCCGTAGAGAGCGCCCAGCTTGGTCAGCACTGGTCTGAGGGCAGCCGGGGTATCATCGGACTCCAGTATCGCACAGTAACTCTGGAGGGCCATGTGCTCGATGTAGGCCAGGGCCAGGGAACGGCAGTAATACACCTGCAAGAGGAATCCACAGAGGGTGGGTTGTTATTAGAAACAGCGTGTGAACGTGTGTGTGCATGTGTGTGGGAAAAACCATCTTAGTGAAAATAAATATCCGTTATCCTGATAACGTGCGTTTGTGTCTGTGTGCGTGCATGAGTATGTGTGCATAAGGTTGAATAACTATAATGGGGTTCCACAATAGATTAAGGTGGGCCCAATTATCCTGGCTGAGGACCAAATCCTTGACTAACCTCACGTGTGTGTGTGTGTGTGTGTGTGTGTGTGTGTGTGTGTGTGTGTGTGTGTGTGTGTGTGTGTGTTGGGAATTGCTCGATCACTTCACAAACTGCATAAATCCCCCTCTTCCTGATCGGAGACGCCCCACGCCAAACGTCACACGCGATGTGGTCATCCCACCATCTGACTCTCGTCAGGACATCCGTTGGCGGACGACATTAACGGAGATAAAGCACGATAAAGCCCGGGGCTTTTACAGGGCCCCAAAGTCTCTCAACTCCCAATAAAGCCAAGATAAGCTAAACTAAGTCTCTGCTCGTGCGCGCACACTTGAGTCTGCGTTTGTTTGTGCGCATGTGTGGGTGTGTGTGTTAAATGTCCAATCACAGCATAACAGGCTGCTGCCTCAAGATTAAAAAAAACATGTGCTAATTCTAATTGGGCATTCATTTGAACTGACTAATGCCCTCTCTCTCTCTCTCCCCCTCCCTCTCCCCCTCCCTCTCCCCCTCCCTCCCTCTCCCCCTCCCTCTCCCCCTCCCTCCCTCTCCCCCTCCCTCCCTCTCTCTCTCTCTCCCTCTCCCTCCCTCCCTCTCATCAACCCTTTATCCTCTCTCAAGCAGACAACAGGGCTGGGACGGAGCAGACTAAACACTAGGATGGTAAAAGGAGTTCCATTAAAAACCAAAGAAAAAACAAAAGAATGAGAGAATGACATTTTGAGTTGTACCAAATGTCTCTATTATTATTAACTCCAACATACAGGGTGTGTGTGTGTGTGTGTGTGTGTGTGTGTGTGTGTGTGTGTGTGTGTGTGTGTGTGTGTGTGTGTGTGTGTGTGTGTGTGTGTGTGTGTGTGTGTGTGTGTGTGTGTGTGTGTGTGTGTGTGTGTGTGTAAACAGTCACCTGGCTGTTGTTGCGTGCTTCAAAGTCGTCCTTGCCAGAAGCCTTCTCCTGAGCCAGCTTCGTCTGGCTCTCCCCGAGAAGGAAGCAAACCAGCCACTTATAGGCCGCCAGCGGCACTATTAGTGTCCACACACACACACACACACACACACACACACACACACACACACACACACACACACACACACACACACACACACACACACACACACACACACACACACACACACACACACACACACACACACACACACACAGTAGGGTGTTTGGGTTAGAGTACAAACAGGAAACAATAAGGAGGATGCGGTCAGCAGAGCGCAGACGGTTGAGTACACACAGAGAGAACCGGGACACACAGAAACAATCTGAACTCGATGTTCTTTAGTGTGAAGATTGGAGTAAATTAACTCAACCTTGCTTTGTAATCATCTTGGGATTGTTCATAGCAAGCTGTTTGCCTTCTATCTTTTTTTTTTTCTTTAAAGCACTTTGTAACTCTGTTTAGAATAGCGCTGTATAAATAAAGATTGTTATTATAAAGATTATTATAGCTGTTAATGACTGCGTTTACATCACAGCTGGAGCCAAGAGGAAGAATCGTACTGTAGTTCTTAGTTAGTGACACTGTTAGTTACACTGCTGCCCCCTAGTGACAAAGCGGCATAACTTCGGCTGCATATGTGATGGACATGACTTTGAAGTTAGAAAATGTAAATCCAGAAGTTCATTGCTGTTTATTGGGTAATATAGAGTGGATAAAATATACAGTAGCCAACAGTGCTGGGCTAACATGCAATTTAATTCCTGTTACCTACAGCTGAAGCTTATTAAATAATAGGCAATATTACTTGCCTATTTCATTGAAATGAACCACAACTCCCATGATCCCACACTACTTCACCATATCATCAAACCATGTGTTTTGTTAGTGTTTCGATTGAGCGGCAGAGATGACATAGTGCCTTGAATAAAAGAAATGAGGAATAAATAAATACAGATGAAAGGGATGCATGTATGTCAACGCGGCACCCTACCTGCAGGGTCCATGCACTGTTCCATAGTGGTGGCTGCGAAGCATTGGTTTATGATGACATCGTAATCGTCCAGGAAGTTGATGGACCCCATGGGAGACTGGATGGGTCCTCCACCTGAAAGCGTACAAAACAACCAGTGAGGCTACTGGACCCCGGGTCTTACATCTCACGTCTCCCTAGCTACTGATCTGGGGGCCTATGGTCTCCCAGTAGGACTCTCTCAAAGCATCACTTAAAAACACATGCTTTTTTTTTTTAAAGTTGGTTTTGATGTCGGCCAGACCTATGTTAACCTTTTTTCCGCGCCTACATTTGTATGCTTTGAAATATAAGACTACTATAATGTGTCTTTCAGTTGATATTGTTTTGAATCTCTTCAAAAAAGGGGCATTTTATCGCCATTGTAAGTGTCTTATTATTACCACTCCAGTCAGGGCTTTAAAAACTAGATAGGGGTGTGCTCTGTTGCAGACGCTGGCCTGTGATTGGCCCGCCCTCGCCCAATGGGCTGGAGGGCGTGTCGGTGTCGGGGGGCGGACCTCGTTGCTTGGCCTGGACGCAGGAGAGGAGGTAGTTGCTGGTCTGCTGGAGGAGCACGTTGTTGTCGCCTTCGTACGTGCAGTTGGGGTCGTTGTCGTCACGGAGAGCGCCCAGCCGGTTCACTAAATGATGAGGAGGATTATTAGGATTTTTATAAGAACAAAAAAATGTAGAAAAAAGATAGGAAAATGGCACATTTGCTCCTTGGGCGAATGTAAAGGGAGAGATGGATATAAGAGGAAAGAAGCAAGAGAAGCTCATACTAACCCCCCCAAAAAAAGATCCTTCATAATACGGTACCACGTCTTCTATGGGGAGGGTGGTGTGCGAGTGTGTGTGAGTGTGAGTGTGTGTGAGTGTGACTGACTGGCCAGGTATCCGTGCCCCCCGCAGGCCTCCCTGCACTCCTGGATGCCCCTCTGGGCGGTCCACGCCCCCAGGGGCTTCACCGCGCAGGACAGCGCGTGGATCTCTCGGCCCAGCTGGTCCTGGGGACGGGAGGGAGCACGCACGCACGCACGCACGCACACGCACACGCACACGCACACGCACACGCACACACACACACACACACACACACACACACACACACACACACACACACACACACACACACACGATGATGTGGATGCTTCTTCCCAACGCTTCTTTGAGACTGGCTCAATGGAAGCACGCCATCAATATCAAGCTATATCAAAAAAGAAATGGAGTAGCTACAAAAAAGAACGTGCTGCGGGATCTAAGAAATATAAGAAATAATAATTGATAACAATTAACCACTTTTTTTGCGCAGACTAAAAACACTACGAGTACAGTGTGTACTTTTTCGGATACAAATAGACATTTGTCAAATACACAGACACAGTATACTTTGTATTTTAATTGTATTGTATTTTTATCATGTGTTTTTCCACTGCTGCTGGGCTGTTGCAACAAACACAATTTTCCTTTTGGGGATTAATAAAATTGTATCTAATTTAATCTAATCTAGTGTATACATGGTTTCCACGCAATAAAATAGTTCAGCGCGGATCATAAAGGTCAACACACTCAACCAAAAGTCCTTCTCCTCGGTCCCTACGCCCTAGGTTCCTCACCTGTCTCTCGCTTTTCTGCTTGCTCATCACCCCCAATTGCAACTCCAGAAAGCTCATGAAGAAGGAATCGTACAACTGGTTCAGGACATACACGGCTGCCAGGTAGGGGATGAGCCGCCATTGCTGTCACACAAAAACAGAGAGAGAGACACTAACTAGGACCCCGTCCACACGGGCGAAAACAATCCTCCCCCTCCGTTTTCCTAGGCAGCGCTTCAGGAATTTCTCCGTAAAGATGGACTCATTGCAAAAACAGCTGTCGAAAAGCTGTAGTACATATTCCAGGCCTATATGTGGCGCTGGTTCTCCGCCCAAAAAAAGAAGAAGACAAGGCGGAGCATGCACTTTAAGCCTGAGCGCTTTAAGCTGCATACAAACAAACATACATACAGTCGAGGAGGAGATGGCAGTTGATAAACATAAGACTGGACAGCAGAACAAATAAAGCAACTAAATAAACCAAACAGGTCGTTGGGTCGTTGTGTTTGCAGAGTCAATTTGTTTGCGTCAATATCCTCTACTTGCCAAAGGGCTGGTTGCACAATGACTAGCAAATAGTTGAATATCTCAACGACTGATGTAAATACTCTTGAATCATAGCCAATGGGAAACTATCCCAGCGTACAAAAAACGAGAGCAGCGTTATTCACCGAGTAGCCATCTTAGTTTTTTTTAACGCTAGCCATATTGGATAAGGCAGAATTCTGCATTCCTTCCCCCGACCCAGCTAGTGTTGAGAACTAAGATGAGGCAAGAAAGACGAAAGTTGTACAGGACCCATTA
Source organism: Gadus macrocephalus (assembly GCF_031168955.1). Taxonomy (NCBI): domain Eukaryota; kingdom Metazoa; phylum Chordata; class Actinopteri; order Gadiformes; family Gadidae; genus Gadus; species Gadus macrocephalus. The sequence goes on along the minus strand of NC_082398.1, from coordinate 4,822,689 downwards.
CAGGAAGCTTAGTTGGGATATTGTGAAAACACCCCAAAAATTGTGGGTAGGAGCGGAGGGGTTGAGCAAATTTTGGGCGTCCTTTGCACGTGGCATCATTCAAAGGTGAACTTGTGTGCTTGAGTCTTTTTGACTACCGAGCCCCCTGTCACAGAGGTGTTACGGTATGACAAACACAGCGGTGTCGCTCATTACACTAATTTAGGGTCTGCAGTAGCATTACCCGTAGAACGATTTGGGGGGATATCAAATTGAGCCTAGTATGCAATTTTTCTTTTTAAAGTTTATTTTGTTCTGTATTATTCACTAAACAAGAAATCAATCATTTCATAGTAATTCCAACACTACATTGGAAGCAGTCAACATATAAACTGCTCTTTCCTTTATAAACTGCTCTTATTATTATAACATCTTTATTTAACTATTGAATTGTAAAATAAAAATGAATATGGACCTTACTGGTCTCGAGTCAGTAACAGTAACAAATCCCCCCCCCCTAAAAAATCGCAGCCTGATTTGCGAATCGTGTTAGATTACATCGCGATTCCTGTTTGAATTTGATTCATCGTTCAGCCCTAGTATGTTGTGTTGGGGGTGATTCTGTAAAGGCCGGGTGGGAGAAACACAACCTATTAACCCACAGTGTGCCGTGGCCCCTACCTGCATCTGGTACTCCAGCACTGGGATCTCCTCCGTGTCTGTGGGGCCGAACTGCCGGCGCACGGCGGAGAAGCGGATCGCCGTGGTGAGGGCCAGCTTCAGGTTGTTGGTGGAGAACTTCAGAATGAACAGCCTGCCCCCGGACAGGGCCCCCAATGTGGCCCCGAAACGCTTGTTGGGGTCCTGGTGAGGCAGAGAGGGAGAGATGGGGACAGCGTCAGGGAGAAAACGAGGAAGGGGGGGAAAAAATGAATGAAAATTTGTACAAATAGAAGAAAGAAAGGACAGAATGGAAGAGAAGAGAGCCGCTCCATCCCACCTTATAAGGCGTTACATATTGACCTTCCGGACTGACGTCTCCTGTTTTGTTCAGCAGGTTTTCACGAGGGATCCTCACGTTGGTGAACAGAGCAAACCTGGGGAAAATTCAAACATTAATAAAATAAAAAATATCTTTTTTTACTTCCAAGTCTGTTTTATTTTCATATCCTACTCTATGATGTTGTAGAAGTTTGGACCCCGTTTTTTGCCCAGACAGACAATTAGGATTGCATGCATCTCATGTATTCACACACTCATAGCAATGCTAACTTGTCATCTTTCCTGCAATCCAATTGGTCCAACTTAATTTAAGGTTTGAGGATGTGTCTCTGGTGGCAAATACCTTGATGGCTAATGTCTTCCAAGTCAGATAAGGGCATAAATATATCCACACCCAGTAAGATTGACCTGAACGCCAATAAATACTTGCCAACATACACACACTGGCATCATGCCCGCAATCCCAGGAAGTCCACTTTATCCAAATTATGTCAATCTTTATCAGAGAGAACTTCCATCAACCAAAAAACTGACGTCCGAGTTGATAGGTAAGCCTTGGGTGTGTTTATTAAACTGTGAATAAAAATGTGAACTAGTGTGTGTGCTCACGCTATTCAACAGACAGATGGTCCCAAATCCCTCTCAAATATCAAACTGTAGCACTTCCTCCTCCCCCCCCCCCCCCTGCTCCTGGGACCCTTACCCGTTATCCAGCCCGTTCTGACCCAGTTTCATTCCGATGTCGCCCACTAGGACTCCGGGAATAGGAAGCAATGTTTTGTGATCTCTGACCTGTGAGAGAAACCGAGACGTGCAATCAGATGCGTTTTCCCTTCTTATCCGACCCCCTTTAACAAACAATGTTGTTAATATGCTATACAACTAAAGGACACAAAATAATATAATCAATCTATTTAATTGCCCTTTAATGCCACGTTTGGTCTTCCCTTTCCTTTCGGTGAACCCCGGTCACCTTTTTCATCTCGCAGCTCAACCCAATCACGGCTGGAATATACTGTGAGTTAGTCAACAATACAAAACAGACAAGCAACCGCAAGGCTACCTGGACCACAAAGGAATGAAGGCCCTGGCAGACTCCGTCCGGTGTGATGAGCTGGGCGTACACGACGGTGTGAGTGGCCGTTTTCCCAAGGTTGCCCACCCAGAACTTGGCCGCCTCAAAGTCGGGAGAGTTGATCACAAACTCCTGCAAAGAAGATAGTCAGTGTTTTTATAAGGTTTGCGATTTTGCTGCAGACTATACATTCCACACGCACAGTACATTCTTCCAGATATTTTTTGGACTTGGGCCATAGCCAGCTTGGTGCGGCTGGCCGGCTCACCTTTGTGCTAGCTGGCTGACCTGTGTGATAGCTGGCTCACCTGTGTGATAGCTGGCTCACCTGTGTGATAGCTGGCTGACCTGTGTGATAGCTGGCTCACCTGTGTGATAGCTGGCTGACCTGTGTGATAGCTGGCTCACCTGTGTGATAGCTGGCTGACCTGTGTGATAGCTGGCTGACCTGTGTGATAGCTGGCTGACCTGTGTGATAGCTGGCTCACCTTTGTGCTAGCTGGCTCACCCGGGCATTAGCTGGCTCACCTTTGTGCTAGCTGGCTCACCAGTGCACTAGCGGTCTCACCTGCATGCTAGCTGTCTCACCTGTGTGCTGGGGTCATAGGTGGCTGTGGTCCTCATGGCCCTGGTGTTACTGCCATGACTCAGCTCCGTCAACGAAAAGCACCCAAACATCTGTGAAGAAACCAGTGTGGAAATTACTTCAAATGATCTCATAAACAAGGAATGAAGAAATTGTTTGCTTGAAACATAAAGGCAATATAGAACACTTTGGGCCCTATTTTAACGGTCCGAAATGCAAGTGAGAAGTGCCAAGCGCAATAGCTTTGTGGGCGGTTCTATGGCGATGTTGCTATCTTACCTGCGCATAAATGACTCTTGCACCCGGCGCAAATCTAAAAAGGGTTGGTCTGATGTAGCCTTATTACCCGTAGGTGTGGTTTGGGCGTAACGTGCAATAGACCAATGAGAGTGCCATCTCCCAACCCCTTTAAGAGCCATGAGCACATTTCAATCTGACGAGTTGATATTTTGACAGCGCGTTTGCAGTCTCCGATGAGACAGATGCATGACCACATGAATTTCAAACTTCAAATGGCTCAGTTTATGGCCAAATAATATGGCCTGATTCACAAATGAAATAGCGTTTTCTTCCACAACTTCAGAAACACTGAGTCCTCAAATAAATGTTGGCAAAGAAAACTTAACACACATATGATATGCGGTAAGTGTGGTTCTATTAAATGATATACGCAACACAACATCGTTTCTTATCAGTATTGTATGCATTATCGTTATCGAATTGTGTTCCTAATATGCATGTGTCCCCCCTGTTAATACCATGGACTGTATTATGCATTACGTGTTTAGTTAGTGTGTGTTTAAACTGATGGACGCACATATGCGCGCCCGCTTTCATTAATTATTTTACACACACACACGCGCGCCCGCATTCATTCATTCTTTTTAACACTCACTCGCGGTAAAACAATGTTTTCTCACGATCAAATACTCGTCAATCCTAAAAGTTATGGGCTCGTACACGATGTCTGTGTCAAGAAAATATGTGTTTGCTGTACGGTGTTTGCAGATGCATTGAGTTAAAATTACAACTTATTACCGCTGTATCAGCTGTTCTTTCCCAAATAATTTACCAAGAATGTGTGGCTAGGTAGATGAGAGAAGCAAAATGTATGCGCGAGGTGCACAAGCAACCTTATGCATGCGCCCTTAAAATAGCATCTGAACAACGTGCCACCGACTTTAAAGTATTTCCTGGTCTGTGGCGGAATTGTTTTCTGAAACTGCAAAATAGCACCAGGGAACGTTTGCGCCAGAACACGCCTCCTCCTTTCGCCGAACCGCCCCTTGGGCCGCAAGATCATTCCCTAATTTACAGACGCGTGGCGGGAAAAGAACGCCCTGCGCCAGTTGCAAACTAGCAACGACACACGCGTCAGTGTAGCAAGTCAATTGCGCCGGATGCAAGATAGGGCCCTTTGATTACAATTAATAAAATTTTAATAAATAGTAGTGCTGTCAAGCGATTAAAATATTTAATCGCGATTAATCACATGAATGCCATAGTTAACTCACGATTAATCGCAAATGTTTTTTCTATGCTAAATATCCCTTGATTTCTTTGTCCCATTAATTTTTCTCATTTTAATGCTCTTATCAACATGGAGAAGTGCATCGGCTTGCCTTGGGCAACAACATTGGCATATACTGATCAAAACAGGAAGATACAAAAAAAAAGCCTATAGTGCAATTAAACGATGAACATACAAACATACTGCCTTGAACATAGCAGTCAGGCTACTGCTTCTTTGTTTTGAGACAAAAAAAATAAATAAAAAAAATTAACGCAAACCGTTAAAATTGGTTTGCGTTAACGCCGTTAATAACGCGTTTAACTGACAGCACTAATAAATAGTCAAAATAACTTTATTAAGAGACACAATCAATTATAAAACGTAATAAGGCCATAAAGAAGGTTAAGGGAATACACAAGCGATTAGAGAGAACAATTAAGAGAGAAAAATACATTACGAAACATCAACATTGATGCGCAGATGGGACCTGAAGGACTTGTTAGATAACAGATGATATTTACTTAGGATAAATAGAGTAAATACAAAAATAGCAAACAAATCCTGATGAACTACTCGGCAAAGCTTTCGTATTCGGCTCAAAAAGAGACGGAGGGAGGGCGAGCGACCTCTATTGGAAATGCCGTCACCAATTGATCAAGAAACCTTAACTTATGGTTCATTCTCAGATAGAACAAGCAAAGTCATTTTTCACAATGGGCAAGAGGGCATTTTAAAGAGAAAGCTTACCGTCATGGTTCTGCTGCCCTCTGTATAGTTCTTGTGCCTCGATGACCCGGCATTGGAAACTGTTGCCCCAAACATCTAGAGGAGAAGCACAAGAACAAAAGGGAATGCCATCACATTGAGGTTACATGATAATAGAGACAACGGCCTGCCTGAGTCACATTGCGCCAAATGCAATCCACCATTGACCCAAAGACTATTCACGAGTTTTGGCCGTGTACGATAAGTTAAATGAAAAATCTAATCATGAAACGTCTTATTTCCGACGAAAAAGGGATGTAGTGTGTAAACAAAGTTTTCCTTTAGAAAAGGGTAAATGCTGACGAATCAAATTAAGTATTTAGTGTAAGTAGAACACACTCCTTGTCTGTTAAATTCTCACCTCAGTGCTCAGGGTAAACTTCAGGATTACGGCAGGGTCGTACATGCTCAGGCAGTCGGAGAACACACACATCATATACGGGTTCGCCATCATTTTCTCCTCGTCCACAAAGTTGTAACGGAAGAGCTGTTTTACCCTGTGAAAAGGTCCAGTTCACATTATTACCAATGCATAGACAACAAGTAGGATTAACTATGTAGATGTGTGGATGGATGGTAGTGCTAAGGAAATAAAAAATGTATGCCTAATTAAATGCTAAAGACAAATATACCTAACAGCAAACAGGCCAAACAGTATGAATTATAAGTAAATGGATATTGACTTGATATTCATTTTTTTTATCAACAGATGTTTGCATTGCACACATACAAATGTGTTTATTTACTTTGTGTGCATTTAACATCAAGTGTAAACAAGTGTACCAGTGCATACAATATGATGCAAGTGCAGTGTAAACACGCACTTCAGCTGCGTTCACACTGCGAGCGATCACGCGGCGGCACACAAACTAAAATTCTCGATACATCGAGTAGATTGTACACATAAGAGGCCCGGCGGTGTGTTTACCTCCGGAAGGTGAGTTCTCTTTTCTTCTCCACAGAGAGGTCCTCCCCGGCTTGCCGCGCAAAAACGGGGTCATTCTCCAGCGTTGTGAATATCAACCGCTGCAGACACACAGCGACATGTCAATGCACAGAAGCGGAAGAATCCCAAACCTGCACAGAATTCCACGGCCAATACTGGCATTGCTCAACGTATGGTCTGCCTTTAGGTTTATTGATAATCTGAACCCTTGTCATTTTCTGCAGTTACAGTACAACTACTGACATCCATTGTCCAACTTAAGACTAGAAGCCACTTTCTGTATTTATATGAAATTTTATTGTTATCCTTTTAAGGGCAGAGAAGCTATAAGCATCACCAACAATGAAATGGGCATGTCCTCTGACGAACATCACATGTAAACTAAAGATCAGCATCATGCAGTAATGCTCTTTTACTACTCATAGTTTTTTTTTTAATTTTTATGTTTAAATGTCCCAGTGGTGGGCGATTATTTCCATGGCTACCTTGAACTCCAGATTATCTTCTCCTTCCAGGAATAGCACCATCTCCTTCCAGTTGAAAGAGGCCCTCTGCCTGTATACGTCCATTGGTCCTCGCGGGAGATCCGGCACGATGTGATCCATCTTTTTGGCTTGACCGGACATGACACGGTAGTCTACGATGATTGTCGACGGCTTCCACTCAAGGCACTCTGGAAGATGGAACATGTCAATGAATTCAAATCGCATTTTGGTTGTTTTTCCTTTAATAGGTGATCACATTATGAAAATGTTTATGTATATCTCTATGTATTTATTTTATAAGGCAAAAGGTCGTCAACATGTATAAAGTCAACTATTCCCTATTCGTATAACCAGGAATGAAAGGGAGATTGACGTTGTAGAGATATTGAATTAACAGCTGACCCAATATAAAGGTAGTAGGTCACATCTGTCCGTGAAACAGTGCCACGAACAGGTCCAGTCCAAAGTTCAATTAGCTCTTTCCGAGGCAACAAGTGCACATAATAGCGCACTGACTGTCTAGAGATGCATAAATACAACTGAGCTTGATCCATGGACGCAATGGACAGGAAAGTTACCCCCAAGAACCCAATGTTGTCACACATCCCTTGCAGTCGACCGTTTCTACGCTACAAACACAATCGTTGCTGCTATGAGTGATAAAATAACAATGTTGGATTGAGTGCTTTAAAACGACTACAAAAAAACAATTTACAGAATTCAGTCACTGGTAATAAAGAATAAATAACGTGTAATAAAGTGGGCCTGCCTTACCTGAGGTAATTGTGCGGACTGACACAGGACAGTCGCAGACAGCGAAAGAAGACTGAGGTTGAGGGTCGGCGTGTCGTTGCGGTATGTGTCGTCACTACCGGTGAGAGGGGCTACGGTTTGTTTATTTTCTTGATTCATAAAAAAATATTTGACCGTGGAATTTAATAGTTTAATCTCTTTGTGTATTTACAAAGGCGCTATATAAATGGAATGAAATGTGAAATATATAAATCCGTTTATTTTCCTACAAATTACGACCTTACCCATACAGTTACATGCTGTAAAACAGGACGGTGTTATTCGGTTATTAAAAATGTATCCATGGTTCAATGTAGTTTATCAGTGCTCTGAAATATAGGTTCATACAGGTTAACACTATCGCGAGATCTTACTGTGTTATAACTACTGAATTTTGTAGGTCATGTTTGTACATTTTGTTGCACAAACTGCATGCAAATATATGTTAGTTGCCATTGTTTGAAGCAAATATTATCTTTCTCCATCTCTATAACACACACACACACACACACACACACACACACACACACACACACGCACGCGCACACACACACACACACACACACACACGCACGCACGCACGCACGCAGGCACACACACACACACACACACACACACACACGCACACACACACGCACGCACGCACGCACGCAGGCACACACACACACACACACACACACACACACACACACACACACACACACACACACACACTAACCACGCTAGTATATAAGAAACTTTATATGATATAAGATATGATATATGAATAATTTATTGTGTACGTTTGCAATCACCCACAGCAGAAGGCTTTTAGAAAAGTAACTGCATTTGCTACGTAATGCAAAACAGGGGGTAGCCTAGATGATATAAAAGTGCAGTAGGCCTATCGCATTGTGAAGGCAATACAAATACTAATCAAATACCACTTACGTAACTATACATTTATTTAACAAGTTTGCAACAGGTGAATTTGTAATAAAATATCTTATGACCAAAGCTTGGTCATCGCACAAACAAGCTATATTTTCTTTTCTGGTGGTTTTAGATCTTACAGCAATTTATTTAACAAGGTTGCAACAGGTGAATTCTATTCAAATGTGATATCACATTTGAGTAGAATACTGAGCTATTTACATTCGTGTCGCGGGGTTTCATTGCATATTGGATCGGAGCATCTTATATAAATTCGTGTATAAAGTAATGACAGGAGGGTCGAAAGTTGGGTCGCTCTGATTTTCTTTTGACCCGTGGTAGACAAGCGAGTCCCCCACACAGCGTCGTCCAATAAAGATGACGCAAATGTTGGGCGACGGGCTTGTTATGGTTCGGCTAAACGATCCCCAGCCTTATTTATTTCAAAACTCGCTTCTGCGGTGAAATAAGAAAATCTGCGTAGAACAGACTCATGCTTTTGAATCGATATCATCCAATGTCGGATCACAATTTGTAATTTATCGGGTCCGGAAACCGGAGAAAGATCAAAGTGAGGAGGTGACATCTGGCTGTTCCACCGAAGCGACACCTGCCTTCATTGAATGAGGGCTAGCCACATTAGCTTCTGATCCAACCACAACATTAAAAGGCACGGCCCACATTTCGCTCCATACTGGAATCACATTCATATAAAACTGCAGGTAAACGGTACGTATACGATACAGTGGGTTTCTTGTGGTAACACGGGCCCACTAGAAGTGGTTTAATGTTTGGCTCGCTAGCTAGCCGTTAGCTTCCACCTCACAGCAGCCGCCGTTAGCTATTAGCAACGCACGTCCTCCTGCATTTTTTACTTTTTGGATGCAAAAATAGGGTACGGTCGTACCTGCATGTTATTAGCGCTGTTTGTAAAAGAGTGGCTTTACAATAAAAACGACGAGAGCTCACCGCTATCTCTGTAATGGATGCTGACGATGCTAACTACCCACACGATCGGCATGTAACAACACTAGCATCGGGTGGGACTGTTTTCTGCACAACACTTCACATCTTAGCGACTGTGTGCTTAGCACGTCGTTTCCTTGGTTATTTCATGTATCTAATAAAACATGTAAATTTATGACGCTATCGCCTTACGTTGCTGTGTATCCCGCTGTTTCTGGTGGCGTTTTCAGAAGCTCACCGGCACATACATACATGCATGGAGCGGAGCTCTGCATTTATTGGAGGATATCACTAAAATACTGTGGCTTACAATAGGGGCACATAGCTGTGCTAATTGCAACTGCATGCTTGAAATTGCATTGAATCGTAACTTTGTTATATAATTGGACAATAAGCATTAAGAAACATGAACGATTTGGAAAACGCAGGTAATGGAGGCAGCTAGTAGGGTTGCAAACATCTCAGGTTAATATCCATGTCGTAATGGTTACTGTACCATCCGTACATGTGGTATTTACTGCGATTCTTCCTTTAAATATTTTTTACTAAATGCACACAATATAACATCCAGGATATCGTTTGTAGCAGTTTGACTAATTATAACCAGTTAAAAGTTAAAATGATGAGACATTACTAAACCATAACCAACTAATGATCGAGAGTCGAATTGGCATGATGCCTGGTGTATAACACAGAAAGTTCCTACACAGATAGACATTTTTTAAATGCCTATTAAAATCGAAGCGATGAATGAGTTATAAGGGCCAATATCCAAACCATTTCGTTTTCCACTCTTCAATGTCTACAGTCTCCCCAATGTAGGTTAGGGTTTGGCCAAAGATCCTGCAGAAATCACGAAATGTTGAATCTAGAATGACTGAATGTTCCACAGCAGCAATCGTCCTATAGGCGCATCGTTTGTGGAGTGTGATTGTTTTTAAGTCACCTTTTTGCCAGAGATATTTGCAATAAGGAACGTTTATCAATGCATAGCCAGACTCTAAACACAATTCTAATTGTGCGTGCCCTCTCGTTGGGGGTGTCCTCAGGCGACGAGCTGGCGCAGGTTGTGGGGTGCCCGTGGATCATGAGAGACGGCGGCGGTAGCCTCGCGCAGAACCGCTGGCAGGGGGATCTGGGCCTGACCGCTGTAGGCCAGGAAGACACCGGAGGAGGTAGGCCCATTTTATTGTACTAGTACTAGTCTTCCAAACAATTGACGGATGGATGGACTTGTACTATTATTCAGATTAAAATTCAAAATGTTCAATAGCAAATGCCAAACACTTGGAATTTCATTTGTATGGTAATATTTTTCTGTAGTGTTACCATCAATAAAAGAATAAATATTTCCGGAATGGTCGTTTTGTGTTATATATTCCTAAAAGTATGTCTATTGAGGAGTTTGCGTTTCAGAGATGAATTACTGTGTTCATGTGCAATCGTACAGTGCGTACTCTGCAATCATACTGTCTGGCATTTGTCTTAACATGTATTATTTTTATAGGTGGGATACCTGGGGATCACCTCCTAGACCCTGCATCAGGCCACAGTGTGCCCAGCCCCATGCAGCTGAAGCTGGGGCAGAAGGAAAAGGTCTGGAAGGGGGAATATGTAGAGGAGGACGAAGAGGACGGAATCGAGACAATAGGCGACGAGGAGGCGGAAAACAACTTTGAGGAGGCGGAAAACAACTTTGAGGAGGAGGAGGAGGAAGAATTCGAAGGGGAGATATGGGACGAGGAGGAGGAAGACGAGGAGGACGATGGGGAATCGGAGCAGGAGTGGGAGGGCGACCAATTTCCCTCCCAGTCCAACCAGCCCCTCCACCCACAACCGCCGCCACACCACCACCACCACCATCAGCAGCAGCAGCAGCTTCCGCAACACCCCCACCCCCACCAGCAGCAGCAGCAGCAGCAGCAGCTCCTCCCGTACGGCGGAGGCCTGCCCAGCGTCGAGAGCCTCGACGTCCCCGTCGCCGGTTACCGTGGCGACACCGAGGACGACTCGCCGCGGCCCCGACCAGTCGTCCGCGGCTCGCGTTTCAGCGGGTTCAGGGCGCTGCGCCGCCTCCGCCAGCTGCGGGGGCTGCAGGGGGCGGCGTCGGCTGGTGGTGGTGGCGCCGGAGGGGGCCGCTTCCGCCTGGCCCAGCACTGGAGGTCCTGGCGCCAGCGGGCGCTGTGGGCCGGGGTCGTGAAGCACCGGCGCGCCCGGAGATGGCAGAGGTACACGTTCTACGGCCAGCCGAAGAGGGACACCCGGCACAGGGGCTCGCCGTCCTCAGGCGACGGGGAGGAGGAGGAGGAGGAGGAGAGGTTCTCAGAGTCCGAGACAGGTGGGAGGAGAAGCCTTTCTCTGCAGGGGCGTTGCATTGTTACTAGGACTGGGCGATTCATCGGATTTCACGATTTCAGCGTCAAACGATCACAAAACTAATAAAATCGATTTTCCGATTTCATAGAAAGAACGGCTGGATACATTTCTGTACTTTGATTTGAGCAATTTCTTTTTGACCATTTTGTGTATTGCTTTAAGCTGAAATTTCCAAGTTCTCAGTAAGAAAGTGTTTTTGGGAGAGACAAACTCAAAAATAATCGTTTGAATAATCGTGTTTTCAATGATTTTTACCATAATTATTATTGACGTCACCCCCCCCCCCCCCCCCCCCCCCCCCCCCCCGGCAGACGAGCGGCTGAACGGATGCGTGGTGAGTGGCCGGCGCGATGGCTCCATGGAGGCGGCGGCGGCCCGGCGGGAGGCGGAGATCTCGTTCGCGGCCAGGGACAAGCCCGTGGAGCTGGCCCTGACAGAGGAACACATGAGCTGCGTGACCGGTAAGGAGGCCTTCGCTTGTTCCACCCGTGGGCGGATCCTTATGCTCTATTTAGCAAACAGGGATGAGAATAAGGGGAGGTTAGAGGTGATTTATGCGCAGGAAGGCGATCGATGTGTCGACATCAGGTGTGTTGGATTCGTCCAATGATAATGAACTCCGCTATGCATCATGGGATATAATGTGTAAATACCTGTGTACGTACCTTTTTACAATGCAATATTGGTTATTCACTGTTTAGGGAACTAGATTTACTATACAAGGGTGATGTCCTAAATGGGACACTATATAGGGCACAAGTGAGTTCAATTTGGACACGGTCATAGTGTTGGGTTCAGGCAAACTGCAGGACCTGTTGTACAAGCTTAATTGTTTTTTTGTAGGAATTATTCTGTATTGTGATTAGAATTTTCAATTTAGGAACTGTTCAAATACGCTATACGTTAATTTTTTTTTTTTTTTTCTTGGGCCTGTGCAGGGATTCTAGAAGAGTCTTTGCAGCAATACGGCAGCCTGATCCCCATCCACGTGGACGACGTCGTAGAGAAGCTCCAGGAGATCTTCGGCGAGAGCTTCTCTCAGCCTCACAGGTCCATAAACCAGAACTCTGTTTAGTGTGGAAGGAAAACAAAGAGGGAAACGTATCCTACCAGTGATGCGTTAGACTCCTCATCACTAGTATTTGAGGTTTTCTAATCAGACCAATAGAAAAGGACCCTGGATCAGTAGAGTGAGGTTGTTAATGCTAAAGATAATGATTTAAAGGTGCAGTAGGTTGTATTCAGCAATCTGCAACCTCACCGCTACAGGCTACCAAATGCTACACGCTGGACCTTTAACTCTGCTCATATTATTAAAGGTCCCATGACATGCTATTTTATGTATTCTTTAATATAGGTATTAGTGGGCAACTAACACAGTATTCAAAGACGTTCCCTAAATTCAGCCGTGGTGCAGAGTTACAGCCACTCCGAGCCAGTCGCACATTGAGCTTCCCCCAAATGCGCTGTTTCGGTGGGCGTGTCAAGGAGGAGGGTGGGGGTGTGGCCCTGAGCAGCTTGCAGCCACCATGCGCTCTGTTTACAGTGGATGTATCGCAATGGCGAGCCGCACACAGCCTTTAGCCGTGTTCTGTAAATATTCTAGAACACACGGGAGTCCTGGAGCTCTATATCTAAATATTATCATATAGCCTACACAGATATCTATATCATATAATATATATTATCACGGCCAAAAGCTGTGTGAGCCGATATTATGAATCTCAAACGACCGCGTTGGGTTCTCCGACGTTCCTGGTTCTTCAACGTCCACATCAATGTGAATACACGCACTGTAACGCAAGTGTTTCTTGTCGGTTCTTTGACGTGTCTTGTATTTCCACAACGAGACTGTCGTGGGGGTTATCTGAGCCATGGTTGAGAAGGAATTGCTGCGACATGCCGCCAGTTGCCGCGAGGCACCATCGCCCGGCAGCGGGCAGCCGGCAGCAGGCAGCGCGCGGTTCAGTCGACTTCAGGTTGATGTGAAAGTGGAAGAACCAGAGACGTCGCAGAACCCGACAAAGTAGTTTGTGATTCATAATATCGTCTGGAGGCGCACACAATATGTTATATGATATAGATATCTATGTATATGATATTATTTAGATATAGAGCTCCAGGACTGTAACGCAAGTGACTCGAGACACGAGACTCGTATTGGGGGTTATCTCAGCCAAGGTTGAGAATGAATTGGGGGGAAGGAACTTTGGCTTTGACTCCCTCAAGAACATGAACCACGACATGGAGGAGAAAGGGATTGTTGGCGGCGAATGTCTCCCGCTTGAGCCCCGCTGAGGGACCACCGCCGGAGGCGGAGGTGCATAAGCACTGCCCGGCAAAGATCCCTTTCTCCTCCTTGTCGTGGTTCATGTTCTTGAGGGAGTCAAAGCCAAAGTTCCTTCCCCCCAATTCATTCTCAACCTTGGCTGAGATAACCCCCAATACGAGTCTCGTGTCTCGAGTCACTTGCGTTACAGTCCTGGAGCTCTATATCTAAATAATATCATATAATACATAGATATCTATATCATATAACATATTGTGTGCGCCTCCAGACGATATTATGAATCACAAACGACTTTGTCGGGTTCTGCGACGTCTCTGGTTCTTCCACTTTCACATCAACCTGAAGTCGACTGAACCGCGCGCTGCCTGCGGCCGGCTGCCCGCTGCCGGGCGATGGTGCCTCGCGGCAACCGGCGGCATGTCGCAGTTCATGTACTTCAGCGAGTCAAACCAAAGTTCCTTTCCCCCAATTCCTTCTCAACCATGGCTTAGATAACCCCCACGACAGTCTCGTTGTGGAAATACAAGACACGTCAAAGAACCGACAAGAAACACTTGCGTTACAGTGTGTGTATACACACACACACACACACACACACACACACACACACACACACACACACACACACACACACACACACACACACACACACACACACACACACACACACACACACACACACACACACACACGTGGCGCTCGCACGGTCGAGTCTCATTGGCGGGCCAACGTCTCTGGGCGGGCCAACGTCTCTGGGCGGGCCAGGCAGAGTAAGGGGAGGAGCTGAGATTCCTCATGACGTCATGAGCACAGATTTCCAAATCAGCGCGCTTTAGCCTCTGAACAGCTAGCAGAACAGCTAGTGCTCGTTTTACACCAAACGCAAGTTTTAGCCACTGGGGGACCATAGGCAGGCTAGGGGAACTCATATTTATGTTAGAAAACCTCATAAATTGAGATTTTCATGTCATGGGACCTTTAACACTTAATTGATCATGTTAAACCACCGATGAGTATTTGCACGCCCAGGGCGTCCAAAGTTAGCTAATTTGCTAACCAACATTCACATTGATTAAGGTGCATGGTAAATATACACGCCATTGTCATTTTTTTGCAAGAAATGTGGGCAATTAGTGCCGCTGCTCATGCTGACCGGTGTCGCGGCCCTCCCCCTGGTGGCAGGAAAGTGGTGGTGCAGCACCTGATCCAGTCCTTCCAGCGCTCCTCTGGCACCGCCCTGGTGCGGACATTCCGCGTCAACTACAAACGCCACGTCCTGACAATGGACGACCTCAGCACGCTGTACGGACAGAACTGGCTCAACGACCAGGTAACCCCCCCCCCCCCCCCCCTTCCCTTTTAAGGCCCTCCCAGTGCCTGAGCGATCGGAAGTCATCACACAAGCAACGGTTTAAGATCCCCCTGTTTTACCGCCACTTGTGAGTGATTAGCCAATCCAAGCCCTGCGCCTTGGTGACGTCACACGTGGGCGTGTCCACCTCCGGATGAATGCGGGGTAGAACAGTTTTATCAGCCTACCCAGTGGACTGTGCCAACTGGTTGGCTTATCTGTCCATCACACAGCGAGGCGGACACGCCCGTTTTGGACGTTTTAGGGCGAGGGCATATTTTTAATCTGCTCCGAATGGCTGATCACACTGAAACCTAGTGTTTATAATAAAGGCCATTTAAAAAAAACAAGTAGGAACGGAAGATGGTTGTATCTGCATTAGACCCTCTAACACTGCTTTAAAGGGAGATATGATGGCCCAAAGGAATTCAAGTATTCTACCTTGAGGTGTGATTGAATAATGTTTTTGTCGTTTAGGTGATGAACATGTACGGTGACCTGGTCATGGATTCGGTGCCAGAGAAGGTAAATGTAAGCATGAACAACATAAATAAAAATGGTTTTGATCTGCTAAATTTCAGTGAAAAGAAAGTTTCAATTTCTTTTCAAAAATCCATGGCCTTTTCACTCAAATAATGTGATTATTTCTTATTTTAATTAAAATTCATTCTTTGCCCTTGAGTCTTAAATCCTCGTGAGGAACCATACAAATGTGGTCTAATGAGATGTTTACGTCATTTGTGATATCCATAATGGTGGTAGTTTCTGAGATTGGGACGAAGAGGCTCTTCAAACTCTTCTGATCAAATCAGTTCACCCCCTTATAACGGCCTCCGTTAACGGAGTCACCCCTCTCCTCGAGTCATGCCATGTCTCTTCTCCTCCCTGCTCCGGTGTCCAGGTCCACTTTTTCAACAGCTTCTTCTACGACAAGCTGCGGACAAAAGGTTACGACGGAGTCAAGCGGTGGACGAAAAACGTAAGTTGTTTGGTCATTCCTTGGGAGGGCTCGGATCCCCGTGGGATCTCTGTCTACGGTCGACAACAACAACAACACTAAGGACGACAAGAAGCAAACCAATATTTTTACTTATCCACAACCTCCAAACAGAAGTGGAGGTTGTGTAGATTCATGTCTGAAAGAGAATCTAATTGCAGTCCAAGTAAGGAATCACACGCAATATCCCGTTATCTGAGATTAATGTACGAGAGGATTATTTTACCACCACCGAAGTACGTTACTTCTCTCTACTCGGGCGACCTTAGGCTTCTGCTGACTGTAAATCAAAACGCATCTCAATGGTTCATCAGTTCCCTGGCAACCATCTACGAAGCAGTTCTTTCTATTGTATGCCCTTTCTCTGGTACTCCCTTCCAACCCCCCCCCCCCCCCACCCCCCCCCCCCCCCCCCCCCGCTCTCTCTTCATTCCCTGACCTTCCTCTTCCCGTTGCAGGTGGACATCTTCCAGAAGGATCTGCTGTTGATCCCCATCCACCTGGAGGTCCACTGGTCCCTGGTCAGCGTGGACATCCCCCGCCGTGCCATCACCTACTTTGACTCCCAGCGCACCCTGAACCGCCGATGTCCAAAGGTTGGTTCCCCCCCCCACCCACCCACCCGTCCAGAGAGCGCCAAGGACGGGGAAGTCCCCCCCCCCCCCCGCACACGCTGTCTCAGCCCCGGATTAAACAGAACGATGATGAAATTGATGCATGGGTAGAGAGTGCCAAAAATGTGTCCAAACGCCATGCATTTCGTGCACACATTTTTCTGAGTACCAATCGTCTGATTAGCAACGCAACGTTGAAATGGATCTAGAAATGCATTCAATTGATTTAACTCGCAAACATGTCACTGTTTAGCACGGCCACTTTAGGATCGGACGGAGCCAACTTTGACCAAATGATTGCAAGGCTGGGGAAATGCCTCCACTCGTTGTCCTATCGGTGGACGTGAGAGGTTCTTTGGGAGATTTTAAAAGGGGATTTTCACACCCGGGATTTCCCTTTCCTTCTCAATTCTGCAAAACTCGTGGCAGAGAGAGATTGTTTTGCTCTTCCAAATAAGCGTCAAAAAAGTAAGAAAATGCTTATTCATTTCCTGAAAGATCATGGACGAGGATTAGCAACGTTGCAGACGGCTCCCACCACAAATGGTCGAAGCTCTGTGCTTCTTCCTTGCTTCTACCAAAATAATAATTGATAGAAGGTATTTTGGGGGGGGACACAGAAGGACTGAACCGCGCCTTGGGACCCTGGATGTTTGCACTTCGGATTCGTTCTCTTTTTTTAAGAATCGTCACACCCTTCATGATCGAATACCTTGAGCTCGCCATCTGCTGTCACAGATAATGCATATTGGACAGTTCTCATTGGTGGACTGTGTGTCTATCTTTAACTGTGATCTGCTCTCACTCAGCACATCTTCAAGTACCTTCAAGCTGAGGCCATCAAAAAGCAGCGGCAAGACTTTTTAACAGGTTGGAATGGCTTCTTCAAAATGGTGAGATCCTTTTTTAACTATTTTCCTCTGACGTTGTAAATCTGCTAATTTACTTTAGTCTTTTGGATACATCTACTGTAGAGTGTCAAAAAGTATTTGTGCAATATTTTGGCATGTGCATTACTTGTAATAAATATGTGTGCGTGTGTTTCAGAACGTGGGCCGCCAAAACAACGACAGTGACTGCGGGGCCTTTGTACTACAGGTTGGTGTGCGAAGTCCTCCACAGCCGTTCTCACACTGGGACGGTTTTCCCTCACTTTGATTGTCGTACCTCACGTCTGTTCCATTTCAGGATCACAAAGAAATATACAGGCATTGGCTGTCTTAAATGTGTTGGTAAATGATAAATGGACTGCATTTATATAGCGCTTTTTTGTAACCGGTGGCCAAAGCGCTTGACAATATTCAGTTCACCCCAATCTCCCTCTGCCTTTCTCTCTCTCTGACTCTCTTTCTTCGTCTCTCTCTCTCACTCACTCGCTCGCTCGCTGTTCTTGACCCCCATCCCTACAGTATTGCAAGTGTCTGGCGCTGGGCCTGCCGTTCAGCTTCGGACAACAGGACATGCCTCGGCTGAGAAGGCAAATGTACAAAGAACTGTGTCACTGCAAACTCACGCTGTGACCCCGCCCCCGGTCCCGCCCTCCAACCTGGCCCCCGACCGCCATCGCCACACGCCGGCGAATCAACTCCGGCCCCCGCCTCATGGAAGAATCCCCGAGGACCGCAGGGGGGGGGGGGGGGGGGGGGGGGGGGAGTCGGCCGAACACGACCTGATCCAGGAGGTCGGGTGGGGCTGGTGCTGGCGGCCGTCGTCGTCTCTACACAAGATACTCACCCATAGTGGGCTGCAGAGACCGACTCTCTCTCTTTCTCTCGCTCACTCTCTCTCATTCTCTTGTTTATTTTTGTTGCCCACCTTTTGATTTCCTGCACCCCCCCCCCCCCCCCCACACACACAATCCCCCAGACCCCCACACCCCCAGGGCAAAGGTGCCTCCGTGGCGACGCCTCGGTTAAAGTTTGGAAGAGGCAAGGACACAAATGCAAACCTTACGAAGGACAAAGGGCAGCGATCGGCTGGGCTTACAAGAGCAGCCTTCATTCAAAAGGAGTGTGTTGTGCTGTTGTTATTGTCCTCGGGATGGCCACATCCAGAAGGCATTTCATTTGACACATCGCCACTGCCCCCCCCCCCCCCCCCCCACACACACACCCCCCCCCCCATGCTTATTCATCATTCTGACTCGTTTCAAATTCCCCACCTTTCCATCTTTTTTTGCCCTCCTCTCTCCATTGTGGCAACTTTGATGTGAAGTACATGTCAACGGTTATTATTTTATTGTGGTTGAAAGAGGCCAATTTTGTGGGGGCTAAACTATAAAGTAAAAAATACAAATAAAAAAAAAAAGCCGGTAGCCCCCATCCTTCCCTGCCTTCTCGATATCTTACCCCCCCCCAGAAACACACACAAACACAAACATATGTACACAGCCCATACCAATTGAAACTCCACACAAATGTCTTCTACCCATCTTGTCTGTATCGGTCTTTCCATGTGACCCAATCATAATGCAAAGTTACAAATGGTTGTTTCTTCTGTGTTCACACATGGTGGCTCACTCAATGACGCTGTTCCTTTCTCATTGTCCGTGAGGTGTTGCTGTGTGGCAGTTTTTTTTCTTTCTTCAAAAAGTTTTTTGGAAACCTTTAGTCCTTTGGTTTTATAGTTTGACTCACATGGACCATGCAGGCTAATTAGAAGATTTCATTGTCACAGTGGTATTAATCCCTCTACTCTTTTTTTTTTGTAACTAAGGATAACTTTGTTAATAGCTTTGTGTTATGTTTTTCTGATTGTTATTTTTTTTGTTTTTTTTCTTCCCAACTGAAGTTGTTGAAACATAATTGACTGTTTTATATATCTTCTACAATACGTTATGGTTGCTAAAAAATAAAACGTACATGGAAAATAAACAAGCTTATGGAGCTTCATTATCGTAATTATGCATAAAGTAGAATAGCATTACATTGAAAACATTTTAGATTTATGCATTAATCATCAATAACGTCATCGCAGACGATAAGTAATCTGATGTTAACGCGAATGACTCATTGTCTTAAACAGCTCTATAAGGGAAAACTACCATTGCAGTCATCCATATTACAGCATTCTCTAGCACCTGCACAAATCAAAGAATATCTGGGAATGCCAATACAAATCCTAAATTGATTATGACAAAAATAAGAATATTCATATATTTCCGTGTAAAAATGGATCGCTCAAACTCTAACAGAGGACGGTTCGGGAGAGCGGAGTTATGTCTTCCTCTCTTTAACATCATATGACACGGCGTGCAGCTCCACCCCGCTGACCTGCTCTTTGTATCAACGAACACGAGCACTCATTGGCACCGGGGCAGTGCCCTCATTCTAATGACACGCCTGTAAACCAATCAAACACCAAGGTGGGCGGAGTTAAATATGAGTGAAGGCGCTCTCCTGCAATGAACAGGCTTCTTTGTGTCTTACGTCGACGTATATAGTACATTTGTGCCACATTTTCTTCCTTTGTAATAATGTCGGCTGAATATGAGGATAGGTAAGAGCAATTTTTTCGTTACGTTCACCGTTTTCTCATGAGTTGCAACATTTTCGATCTTAAAGGATCACAAAGTCTGTTATCTTTACTTCGGTTATGACTCCGCATGTTATTTGTTGTATTTTGAACACAATAGTCCGTTTTTCCAGCAGTCGATGGCGTTTCTGCCACCGACCCCGCCTTGACAAGACAAGGAAACTGCGAATAGACGACATATATTTTCCGCTATGGACACCCACCAGAAAACGAATGGTGTTTATAAAATCCAAAACGCACATCGAGAACCACCGTGGGTATTTCTGTTCGGGTCTTGGTCTGAGGAACAGGCGGGTTTTCTCAGCCCGGCAGCCGGCGCGTCGCAGCACGTGAAGGCGAAGGCCCCGAAAAAACCTCCATTACCAATCCTAATTGCACGAATTCGGATTGAAATAGTAAAGCTAATTTTCAGCCGGTGCCTAACGTTCGAGCTGTATGAAGTTATACACGCGGTAGCCGTTTAAATCACGTCGTATTAAACCCTCGCCTATCATTTTTTTAAAGGAGAAAATTATGAGCGCACATGGTCAGGACGACGTTAGCCATTAGCTTAGCATGCTAGGCCGCACTGCGCTACACGGCCCGTCGATGTGCCGGCCAACTAAAATGATACGGGTTGTTAGGGAATACGATAGTTTATCAGGGTAATTTGCAGGTCTATGCCGATAGATTAGGGTTGAAGGAGGATTGTCGCTATGGGCCGTCGTTGCGTTTAACGGGCCCTGGTGAGCACCGGGGCCTGTCTGCGGCCTGCTCTCATAGTTCCGGGTAACGCTGATCTGACTCACCGCAAATTAAAACGTGTTGCGGCTTAATGAACTGGATTGTATATGTAGTTGATTCTCATGGCTGCTTGGTTCTTTCAATAAGGATTTTCCACATCAGTCGTGCTAACTAGTGTTAGCCTAGCTTGTATCATGCCGGCGTTTGCCAAACCTCCATCTTGGATGTCGAAATCCAAGCGATGGACTTCCGAGCCGAGGGCAGCCTGCCCCTTCTTGACAACGGAAGGCTTTAATATTGCGCACAGCACTATTGCGCTTTTTATTATCCTCTTAAGGGCTAAGGTCTTATGTCCCATTGGTTAAACCGCAATCTATACCTTTCAATCCGTTACATGTTAAACTTGATTGATGCCTGTTGAAGGAGAATTTGTGTGTACTGTGAATCGGTTTTAATGTTCATTTCTTTCCTTCCTTTAGTCCCAAAGACAATGGCCCCGAGGGCATGGAGCCGGACGGGATCATTGAGGTATGTCCAAAGAGAAACCAAATGTTACCGGCAAGCCTATAAAAAAAACTCCAGCTTATGACTTACTTTGAACCTGCTTACAGAGTAACTGGAACGAGATCACGGACAGTTTCGATATCATGAGCCTGCGTGAGACGCTTCTGAGAGGAATCTACGCCTATGGTTTTGAGAAACCTTCTGCCATCCAGCAGAGGGCCATTATTCCTTGCATCAAGGGTAAGTTGAACATCATGGCCTTTACTGTATTTGTATTTTAGTGTAGTAGTTTCAGATGAGGGCAGTTATCATTTCCATCCCATACAGACGCTTCAAAGTCTAGTGCATTTTTTAGAATACCCCTGCCTGGGCAAGGCAGTGTCCTTACATGGCACTAGTTCTTTATCAGGTGGGGGAAGAGAAAATCAGTCCATACTTCATCCCAGTCGGCTCAACTCTGTGAGAAAAAGACTGTTTCATGATATGGACACAGATTTCCTTTAACAGTTTGTCTGAAAACTGGAACGGCAAGGATATGTACTTATATTTTGTTTAATTCCTCCAGGATATGATGTGATTGCTCAGGCCCAGTCTGGAACCGGTAAGACTGCAACCTTTGCGATCTCCATCCTGCAGCAGATTGATGTGGAGCGAAAGGTCACCCAGGCTCTGGTTCTTGCCCCCACCCGAGAGCTGGCTCAGCAGGTAACCCGCCGTTTGGCAACTTTCATTCTGCTTATAGTTACAAGGCTATTAATATCCTCAATAAAACTTGCTAGTCGTGAGGAAAGTGCTGTGCCACCCAACAGTACTGCCAATATGTTCTGTTATTACAGTTTGCATGTCACCCTATTGCCCACCCTTTTTGAGCTGTGGTGGGATCTTGGTCATTTTGACTATAGCTGTTTGATAAGATGTGGTCCAAGATACCCTATCCTCCCAGCTGGCGTGCTGGAGTGGGTCTGAGGTGTTTTGGCAGATGACTGTCTCTTCTCCACTGTGACTGGGCCCAATCAATCCCTACTTGCAACTAGTATGCAGACAACAAACTCTAAAGAGTACACGTGTTGACACTGGTTTTTGCATCAGTGTTCCGAGTCCTAAAAGGTGTGCTCTAGCAACACTGTGTACACGGCAAGTCTTGGTATTATTGAAAGCAACTTGGTTTGTAATCAAAACATCCATTCAGCCCAACTGTGAAACGAGGAAAACACTGTCCTCTCTTCCCCTACAGATCCAGAAGGTGATCCTGGCCCTTGGTGACTACATGGGCGCTGGTTGTCACGCCTGCATCGGTGGGACCAACGTGCGCAATGAGGCCACCAAGCTTCAAGCCGAGGCACCCCACATCGTGGTGGGCACCCCTGGCCGCGTCTTCGACATGCTTAGTCGCGAATATCTTGGTAAGGGCCTCTTCTCAGGTTAAAATAGTCGTGGAAGTCTTTGCACACTGGACCAGATATCTTGCTGGCCTGCGCTGTTTAATGATGAAATCCATGCGTGTCAACTGACTCTGGAGAGTCCTGGTGCGCTGCGGCACTGGTCGGCGTTTTGCCGGTCGGACCGCTGCAGCGCAGCAGGCCTCTGGAGGCATGATCAGAGACTAACTAGCTGAATACAGCGGTGCACACGTTCTAAGAAAACGTTGTGACCTTCAGGAGGTGGCCGGATGAACAGGGTCTCGGGCTGTTGTTGACGTTTGGTGCGTTGCCCGCTTTGTGATCTCCTCAGCTTCCAAATACATCAAGATGTTTGTGCTGGACGAGGCTGACGAGATGTTGAGCCGTGGTTTCAAGGACCAGATCTACGAGATTTTCCAGAAGCTTGCGCCCAGCACACAGGTAACAGCCTCACCCCTTTCTGCCAGCATGCAATGCCAAAAGAGCTTTGATTTCACAAGCTGTCTAAGACATCCCTACTATACACAAAACCTACCTGGCCGATGGCCGGCAGTTGGTTTCTGTTTAGATGTGTTTTTAACCCCTGCCTGGGCAAGGCAGTGTCCTTATATGGCACTAGTTCTTTATCAGGTGGGGGGAAAGAGAATCAGTCCATACTTCATCCCAGTCGGCTCAACTCTGTGAGAAAAAGACTGTTTCATGATATGGTCACAACACTAAAAGATGTCTAACTTTGTGCCAGCTACTTTTTTTTTTCCATTGTCTTGAATCCGAATGTTGTCCTCTCCTTACCACTAGGTGGTGCTGCTGTCTGCCACCATGCCCACTGATGTTCTGGAGGTCACCAAGAAGTTCATGCGTGAACCCATTCGTATCCTGGTGAAGAAGGAGGAGCTTACCCTGGAGGGTATTCGCCAGTTCTACATTAACGTGGAGAAGGAGGTGAGACTGAGCAAATTATCACTACACCCTTTCATCTGCCAGGTTGGTTGAATAACCAGTTTGGAAATGACAAGGGATGGGAAAACCAGTTTATTTGTTGTTTTAACGATTACATCTCCGGATGCATGCAAATATCTAAACTAGTTGTCACTCGTTTACACATGGTACTTTTAACATAAAATACATTGCTAACTTACTCTTGATATCCCGTTGCATTGTAGGAATGGAAGCTGGACACGTTGTGTGATCTGTACGAGACTCTGACCATCACACAGGCTGTGATCTTCATCAACACTAGGAGGAAGGTAGACTGGCTCACAGAGAAGATGCATACCAGGGACTTCACTGTCTCTGCCCTGGTAAGACCCCTTCAATGAGATCTACTGAAAGGTGCAGATTAAACTCAAACGCACAAACACCCTTAATATACACACAAGTTACCTGGGCGTTCGCCGGCAGTTGATAGTATTTCTGTTGAAACTGAGATATATTTTAACCCCTGCCTGGGCAAGGCAGTGTCCTTATATGGCACTAGTTCTTTATCAGGTGGGGGGAAAGAGAATCAGTCCATACTTCATCCCAGTCGGCTCAACTCTGTGAGAAAAAGACTGTTTCATGATATGGTCACAACACAAAACTCTTATTAATATTATTATTCTCACTATATATTTTAATATACTAGAGTACAAAGGAACAACAAGAAAATCCAAAGTGTATATTGCCTTGCTTTAATCTGATCTGACATCTTCCACGCCTGCAGCACGGAGACATGGAGCAGAAGGAGAGAGACCTCATCATGAGAGAGTTTCGCTCTGGCTCAAGTCGAGTCCTCATCACCACTGACCTTCTGGTAGGCATACTGACTCAACCTCGACGTTTTATCCAAGATACCCTCTCCTCCCAGCTGCTGTGCTGGAGTGGGCCTGAAAGTGTTTTGGTAGAGAATACCTTCTGCTCTCCACAGTGATTGGGCCCCTCCATCCCAACTTGCTACTAATTTGCAGATGACATTTGCCATACTTCTAGATATTACATTTTTCTAGGTGCGCTTATTCATCTTCTACTGAGCAACGTTTATTTGTCCTTGCTGAGTTTTGTCTTTGGTATTGTGGCTAGTCCAAAATGGGACTGGACGGTGCTGGGTGAGTAAGAACATGACTAAATGTTGAACTTGTCCTCCGCAGGCTAGAGGCATTGATGTCCAGCAGGTGTCCCTGGTCATCAACTACGATCTGCCCACCAACAGGGAAAACTACATCCACAGGTATGGCCCCCTGCTCTGTTAACCCGTCTGTAGCCTAACGCACCCGTCAACCGCCCCACTCGTGTGGGTGCTTTTGGTTAACTGGACCGGGCATCCCGACGGTCCGAGCTGTTAATGATGAAATCCATGCGTGTCAACTGACTCCGGAAGGTCTCGGTGCCGCATGGCACCGGTCGGCGTTTTGCCGGCCGGACAGCCGCGCGGCACCTACCTCCGGGGCTATGATCAGAGACTAACTAGCTGAACACAGCCGTGCCACGACGTGGCCGCCCGCGTGTCGCGTTAGCCGGCGTTGACCCCTCCCTAACGGTGTGTACGATGCTTGGTTCCTCCTGAAGGATCGGGCGCGGAGGTCGCTTTGGTAGGAAGGGGGTGGCCATCAACATGGTGACGGAGGACGACAAGCGCACCCTGAGGGACATCGAGACCTTCTACAACACGACCGTCGAGGAGATGCCCATGAACGTTGCCGACCTCATCTAGAGGGTTCCGGCCACACCATGTCCCGCCCCCTCATTCTTTAGACAAATACCGTCATGCTCACAAATTGTCAGCTCCCCCCCCCCCCCAACCACATCCTTAAGAACTCCGGCTGGCTGCAGATCTAGTCTAGTTTTTAATTGGCATTTTTCAAGTTGTTGATTTTCCGGGCCAACGTAAAAGTTAAATGCGCTTTGCCAGCTAGTTATACTTTGTCATGGCCTTAAAAGATTTTTCCCTATGCCCACACCTGCCTTGCTCCCAACCCCTACGAAAAACCATTTTAAATATGAAGTGTTCAAGTGACCTGGCAAGTCAACAAGCATGTTTACTGGGCCATGTGAGCGCTCTATCAATTAATATAACCTTAATGATTGAAGCTAATTAGTCAAGCTCCAGGAACAGATTGACACAAAAGTATAGATGGGGTGGGATGGGTTTTGACTAGCTACTTAAATCGTACCATTTATGTGTTGACAGAATACTTGTGTATTCTAAGGGGTTAAACCAAAACATCTTATGGAGGGGGGGTGATCAGACAAATGGGAATCTTCAATAAAAGAACTGTACAGTAAAATGGATCATGAATGAGTTTTCACCCTTTGTTTTCTCTGCCGTGCGATTCTTGTTAACACTGCTTATTGTATAGTTAAATGAGGTAGTTACTTATTGTTTTGTTTATTTTTTTAAGACTGAGGCGTGGCAAAAGTTTGGAAGCAAAGCAAGGGCGAGTTTGTGGAGAATTGCCTAAACTTTAAGGGCTCTGGGTTTTCATCACTAGCTCTTCATATACTTTTTGTGTATCTCACTGTCCCCGAAAAAGCAGATATTTGATAAGGTGGTGTCACTTTTGTAACCTACCTCACCATATGTAAAAGGGGAGCAGCTCTTTGATATTGTAGGACCAAACTGCAAACAAGTGCAGAGATTTATTCCCCAACCTCCTTTTTCCAAATGTTTAAAAAAATGCCTGTCATGAAGGGGAGGGGGTGGTTAGGTTAAGAAATGTTATGGGGTTTATGGTCAGTGCTATTTTTTTAAATGAATTAAAATGTGATGAAATTGTTAACCTTTTTTTGAGACAGAAGCCATGTATCAACCCTATTCTACATTGGATTCTGTATAGTATTTATTTTAATTGTCTTAAATAAAGGTATTTCTCCTTTTTAACCTGCAGAACTTGCCTTTGCGTTGTTTCCTGAACTGTAAGCCAAACGTTTCAATATATTAGGCTTGTATGCTGAGTAAAACGTTCCAACCATGAGTGTATCAATCCGAGTGTCTTTCTGACTGAGTGTAAAAGTATTTTCATCTTCTATTATGCAACGTCCCGTTATCAAAGTCTGCTCCATTCTAAGGTTTGTAAATCGTATGAGCTTTGGAACTAGTTTGCGTTTTACTAGTCAAGGTGTAGTATGGCCGTCTGTGTTGCCAATAACTGCAATAAGCCGTCTAAAAAATGGTGTAAAGTGATAACGGAATTTTTACCGTGTTAATAGCCAAACTTTCATTTTATAATTTATACATTCAATATATAATCTTTCTGAAGGTCACCGCACAAACTCAATAATTCATGCATTCACCGATATGACCTTGAATACGTAGGCATATGATTTATTACCTTTGATATGCTGATCAAGAGCTTAGGCTCACCTCAGTGCACGTAGTGCTATTAAACTGCCTAATGCGATTTGGACATAGGGTTGTTTCTGCCTGGCTCTATTGTGTTGGGTCTTTAAAGAGTATAGGCGATTATGTAGGCTGCGGCCCTCCCTCGGGATTGGCGATTTCGACGTCATTTGCTTCTCTTTCCATTTGTGGGGCTTATTTGCGGTCTGTCGGCGTGTATAACTGAAAACATGCCTTTCAGAAGCTCTATATTATAGGCTTATATCTATCACAAAGGGATGCATGGACGGATACGAATTAATTTGTCAGTTAGATTCGTTCTTACCAAAGTGATTAAGATGAGGGCTTACAATTAACAGCTAAACTTTAAATCAAATAAATGCGCGCAAATAATAGACCTCAGAGAAATATTAAATTACTTGTCATGATTTACCGACTCAGTGCCTGCTGTTGCATTGAATAAGTTTGGCAGGTGCAGTAACTGATGTTGGCCGCTAGAGGTTGTATAGAGACAAAAGTAAAACCCTCCCAGCGAAGTAAAATGGTGTCGTGACTCATGACAGCTTCTCCCCTGAACTTCAATAATAGCCTTTGAATCATATGTTGTTTTTTAATTTATATGTTTTTACTGCCGATGGAGCCCGGATAGTTTAACAACTTTCATTAATGAGAGAGTCCATTTTATTGCTCCCAGAGCAGGAAAAGTTAGATAAATCCTGCACGATGCAAAACTATCAAAGGTCAAGACAGTGAACATTTTCCTTAAAACAAAACAAAAGTTCAAATCACCACCATTATCTAGCCGTGGCGTTAAAGTGAAATGTGTATACCATTAATAAAGAAAGACATACTTTGGAAATAATGTTCTAAAAATTCCAGCACCTGCAGCCTTCCTCTGCCTGCTGAAGAGGCCTGACCAGAGCAGTTGCACCGTGCCCCCCCGCCCCCCCCCCCCCCATGTCCGCCGGCTCAGCCCTACGGCCACTCTAGCGCGCGGCCATTGTGTGAAGACCCATTAAACCAGGACCGTGGGGCGCACTGCGCATGTGCAGGGGTGGTGTTTACATCCTCTTTCTCACTGTCCCCTAACACAGATGTCGCGAGAGAAGATTGAGCGAGCAAGCGAGAGAGAGAGAGGGAGAGGGAGAGGGAGAGAGAGGGTGGGAGAGTATCACTTCTGCTGATTACACTGGGGACCCAAGTGTATTTTCCCGGGTTAAAGTGTATTAAGAAGTCATGAGGGCTTTTTCTGACTTTGCTTGATTATTCGCTTGAACCCCTTCCACACACACACACACACACACACACACACACACACACACACAATGCATATTCAAACCGACACGCATCAAATGCGGATACATATATGCAGTCTAGCAGACGTTGATCACAAACACACACAGACACACACACACACACACACACGCACACACACACACACCCACACACAGTGTCATGCAAACTGGTTGGAGGGTATGGTGCAAAGATTCAACAAGTAACCCCCCATCTGTCCGCCACCTGTACCCCCACCCCTTCGGTCAATCCCATGCCCCCCCCCCCATCAGGCCCGGCCAACATGATATCCCGTCCTGCTCCCCTATAACTGTTGCTTTTCCCAAATCCATAAGACGCATAAACGCTCCATTCCTTTTCAGCCTTGGTGGCCTGCTTTTCCGACCCCCACCACCACCACCACCCTCAGAGACCCCTCTCACCCACCACCGCCACCATCCACCACCGCCGTCCCGTCCCCCCCCACCTTGGGTGCTCCGATTGTGGGGATTATGCGAGTGGGAGGCTCGTAAAGGGGCCTGCCAAAGCCTTTCTGGCCTGTGACGGATGGCTGGGAGGCTGGAGGGGGGGAACTGCTTTGCATGAGAAGAGGAACCGAGGCGATGGGAGAAGAATGGAGACCCATTCAATAAAAAAAGGGGGCTGGGGGCGGGGGGGGGGGGGGGGGGGGGGGCTGTCACTGAAGAACTGGAAAGGGAGAGAAGGAGTGAGTGAGAGAGTGAGAGAACGGTGGAGAGAAGGGTAGAAGAGAGAGAGAGAGAGAGAGAGAGAGAGATGGAGAGAGAGAGAGAGAGAGAGAGCAAAGCCACTGCCCCCGCCTCTTCCTCCTCCTCCTCCTCCTCCTCCTCCTCCTTCCATCACTCCATCGCTTCATCCCTTCGCTCTTTCAGCCCTCCATCCTCCCCCTCTCTCTCACACACACACACGCATGCACGCACACACAAACACACACACACACTCTTTTTAATTCTCCCCAACGCTCTCCACTACCCTTCCTCTCTCAGTTCATTCTCTCTCTCTCTCTCTCTCTCTCTCTCTCTCTCTCTCTCTCTCTCTCTCTCTCTCTCTCTCTCCCTCTCTCTGCTCCCCTTCTTTCCCGTCCCTTTCCCTTCCTCTTTGTGGCGATCGTTCAGGACCATCTTTTTCCAGCCTCCGATCCATTCTGCCTTCCCTTCCCAAGCCCACACCCCACACGCCCTCTGATCTGTCTCTCCTTTCTCTCGGCCCCCCTTTTACTTCTTGATTTCATCCCACTTAATTTCTGTTCATTCACATTTCCCATCCTCTCCGTCAATCTCCTCCATCCTAGTCTTTTTTTTTCATATAATTTCCATAACTTTGGATTCCTTTATTTTGTTGTCTGTGTGGGCGAATACGTTTCGTTTTTTTTTTTATAAATAGTGTAAGAAAAAGTACTCAATAGTGAGATACGGAGTGTGACCTGGCACCCCAAATGTTATTGCTGGAATGGATGAGTCAAGGGGGCTTTTGTTTATTTCTTACAGTTGCTTTGTTTATTCAAGGTCGATGATGCACAACGCATATCATTTTGGAGATAAATATTGTTTGGTCAACAATTGGAAAACAAGTTCTGAAATTTGAGGGGACCTTTACAAAACTATTTGATTGTAAAAAAGCAAAATCTCCAACCTAGTAGATTGGTAGAAAGAGTAGAAAGTAGAAAGCAGAAAAGCCCACTACTTTAATAATTAATACAATATTAATTGGCTACGTATTGGCATTTCAAGATCAACTTTTTAAACTGTTCAAATAATATGTAAATTACCCGACTGGAATTGACGGTTTCACCGCAGAAAGTAGCCTACGCAACAGTATCCCATAACGAGAATAAAAAATAAAACTTTAAACAAGAACGAAACCACAACAAATACGCAGCAAATACCTCTCACTTTATTCAGCCTATTAACTTTATTTATTCAAATATCCATTGATTTGTTATTTACTTATTATTCAAATCCGCCGGCCACCCAATAGGCCCGCTCTGTCGAGAGGTGTCAAGGGGAAAGAAAACTCTGAAAACTTTCTTTCACATGTTGACATATCGTGGCGTGTGAGAATTGGCGCTTCCAAACACGATCTTTTTTTTTAATTCCACGGGCCGTTACTCCCCCGCAGGGAGAGACAATTGGGATGTAGAAACCCTCCGCTAATTTGTCACCAATGCAAATGGTTACCCCCAGGTCGGACAGGGGGGTTGGGGAGGCGAGGGGGTGGGGGGGTGGGGGGGGTCGGTTGGTGGGGGAGGGATGCGATGCAATTCATCTTGCAAACGCTGCAGCTACTGTCTGTCTGTCTGTCTGTCTGTCTGTCTGTCTGTCTGTCTGTCTGTCTGTCTGTCTGTCTGTCTGTCTGTCTGTCTGTCTGTCTGTCTGTCTGGCTGGCTGGGCGACGACACGCAACATCAAAACCCAGGTATCGCCCATTAACACCTTTATTCAGGCAGGCAACATGATGAGTCTCCACACGCCCGAGGGGGGGGGGGGGGGGGGGGGGGGGTGTAGTGGCCGGGGGCTGCTGGAGCGAGCGCAGCGGTGAGGTGTAAGAATAATTACATGTAATGACATCGCAACCTTTCAGCGGTGAGTGAGAGAAAGGACCGTGGAGGGGGACGGGGTGAGGGGAGGAGGTAAACTATAATAATCTTTGGTAATCCCTTGTATGATGCCTTTGACAGTTTATATCACCCCTACACCAACAATACATTTCCACTCTCTCAGACTTGTAAAGGAAACCCTGAATCCTTTTTCTTTTTTTTGTTTGATGGTCTACGATGCCTTTCTGACTCATTGGCCATTGCGCACGAGGTAAATAGAATAGGCGTTGGCCTGGAGTGGTCTTGTAATTATCTATGTTATGAGATCTGAGAACTTGAGTTCACAACCAAACAAGACAAAGATAAATCGATTCATAAATAATTAACCCCGTAGGTGCTCAAATCAATGTAACGCGGTGCGTACTTACAGTGTGTGCGTGTGAGTGTTTGTGTGCGCGCGCGCGTGTGCACGCGTACGAGTGTAAGTAAGTAACACATGCTAAACGACCTTATTTATTTACTATTGTTTGGCAGAGCAACGTTATTCAGCGGCACCAATGTGTTTGCGACCCCCTCCATTTCAGTGCTCAGGCCTTCCTCGGTACGGCTGTGTTTTCTCCACGGTAAACATTGCGGACAAAGGCACAGGTGGTTTGCAGCATGGAGCCATGGAGCGAGGGGGGCATGAGAGTGAGAGTGGCGCCGCTCTGTGAAGACGCCCTGGTTGGAATGGGCCGCTCTGTCCTGACTTGCTGCGGTCTGTGAAGCACTCAGGAGCCAGGACTCAGGAACCAGGACTCATGAACCAGGACTCATGAACCAGCATTCATGAGCCAGCACTTAGAAACAGTGTCTCACGATCAGACCGACCTATAGGCGGATCGGTGTGTGTGTGTGTGTGTGTGTGTGTGTGTGTGTGTGTGTGTGTGTGTGTGTGTGTGTGTGTGTGTGTGTGCGCGCGCGCGTGCGCGTGTGCTTATTCGTGTAACTTTTGAGTGCTGATCCCTGACAAGTTATTCCATTAGTTTGAATCAAATTATTATGTGCTGTGTTTTCTTTTTTATTTAATATCGACATTAAGGATTAATCTGATAGAGAGTGAGAGAGAGTGAGAGTGAGAGTGAGAGTGAGAGAGAGAGAGGAATGAGTAATACTGGGGGTAAGAAGTGATGGAAAGCAATGTGTGTGTGTGTGTGTGTGTGTGTGTGTGTGTGTGTGTGTGTGTGTGTGTGTGTGTGTGTGTGTGTGTGTGTGTGTGTGTGTGTGTGTGTGTGTGTGTGTGTGTGTGTGTGTGTGTGCGCGCGCGTGTGTGTGTGTGTGTGTGTGTGTGTGTGTGTGTGTGTGTGTGTGTGAGGGGGGGGAGGGGGGTTGTCTAGGATACGGAAACGCGAGAGTGGAGCCCCACAATCCCCGGTTTGATTGGCGTCAGGGCGTTACTGTCATTCAAGAACACCTGCAGCCTCAGCGCGCACAGTCACAAGCACGCTCCCATACGCACGCACACACGCATACACACACGCGCGCGTGCACACACACACACACACACACACACACACACACACACACACACACACACACACACACACACACACACACACACACACACACACACACACACACACACAGTCGTGTAAACTACTTTAGCTGACATTAGACACGGGCTTGCGTATGCGCGCGCCGGCCACGGAGGCGTGTGTGTGTTGCGCACAAAATGTATCTTCACAACAAATTCCAAGTAATTAAAAAAACACAAGGCTTAAAAACTGAATTAATTACATAAATTATGTCTCATTTAACTGCAAAACCAAAATAATTGCGCACCACAAGCGCGCTCCCACACATACATAAATAAATGACACACACACACACACACACACACACACACACACACACACACACACACACACACACACACATACACACACACACACACACACACACACACACACACACACACACACGCTACTTGTTGACATGAGCAGGGCAGTTGAGGTGTTTATGGTGCAGCCTTAAAGTTGGCCGACTTGATTCGCCTAACCTTTACTTTACCCATCGAGGAGCCCAAACGTGTTTCACATTCCTTCGTGACTCACGCGGCACATCTCACCAGATTACTTTAATAGCCTCACGGCTATTTTGCGCATACTCTCTCAGGCAAAAAAAAACAAACGCACCCCAAAAAGATCCACACTGACTACACAACTTTGCCCGAAAGACAACCAAAACACCTTAAAAGCAGGCGGGTTCCCCCATTGAGCC
The DNA here is from genome assembly GCF_031168955.1 of Gadus macrocephalus. Lineage (NCBI taxonomy): Eukaryota > Metazoa > Chordata > Actinopteri > Gadiformes > Gadidae > Gadus > Gadus macrocephalus. The sequence goes on along the minus strand of NC_082398.1, from coordinate 4,789,458 downwards.
CAAGTGGATGGAGTATAGGATAGAGGGTCGTGCTATGCAGCGTGCCCCCTTGTAAGTTGGTGGAAATCACTGCTCTTAACAAAGACCTTGGGCCAGCGCATAATAAAGGGTGTGTTTGGCCAAACCAACAGACCTCTTCCATATTCTCGCAGACTTCTAAAGTAATTCTTTGGGGCTATTGTACCCCGAATCAATACCCCCATATAGAGACACATCTTCAACACACAATTGATTGAAAGGGGGCCTCGGACGTCTTGAAAACGAGTTGGCTGGCGGGGCCAGGCACAACAAACCACCTCGTTGGGTTTGCTGAAGACATTAACCGTGTTTCTGTGGACCCGTGCTGACCACTTTGTAGTGGCCTAAATGGCTTTTCTTTGGAAATTAAGTTCAAGTTGACATTACATCCTCCCCAAAAAAGCCATTCACACAGTGGCCCCGGGGGTGGGCCGATAACCGTTAAAGGTCCATCAGAAAAATGCATGTCAAATGTTTTACATTGGAAAGACACGATGCCTTGACTTAGTGCTTTTATTTATTATAAGAGAGGGAGTGAGAGAGTTTAAGTCAAAAGTTGACACAAAAACGAAGTAAAAACTAAAACTTATTTTCCTTCATAAGGCAAAAAATAACAGCAACGTCAACATCAGTGAAGTCAGCTCAGTCAACTTTTATCAGTCGACCAGGAGAAATATCACATTATTTTTTCCTGTACTTTTCCTATCCCGACAGCGCACTTTCCACGAGCCCCCGATCCCTCCACAGCATCAACAAGTGCTTCCCTTCGCCCGCCTCGTGCATTCACATGCAAATGCCCGCGCTCGCGAGAAGCCCTCGAGCTCTCATTGGTCCACAGCTGGCACATAATCGCTCGAGAGAAAGCAGGGAAAACTTTCTGGTCATCACCCAGATCCTTCAGTCGCATGTGAATCGGTGCTCTTGTCGGAACAAATCACCCGGTCTGCTCTCTGCATTCACCAGATACCAGAAGAAGACGACGACGAGGAAGAGGAGGAGAAGGAGGAGGTTTTGTTTTGTAAACACCGCAGAACCCCTTTGTATTTACCGTTGCGAGTTTGAAGGCAGCCCCTCTGAAAGTTTGAAAAAGTTGCGCGACGTACATCAACGGTACGTTGCTGCTCGGTTGGTTGTCACACGCGCGGTGGGCCAGTGCTGATTAGCTGATTTGAGACACCTGGTGCCCTGTTGTACCTGACGCACGAGCCGCGGCGGGACAAGTTGGGCAACGCGCCGCCGGGTGGAAAGGCGACTCGCGCACCATCACAGCCTTTTTTTATATCTATCTTCTGGTTTTAAAAAATATTACTTAAAGAAAAAAACACCATGTACAGCATGATGGAGCACGAGCTGAAGCCCACGGGTCAGCCCCAGTCCCACCAGACGTCCCAGGGCATGTCCCCGGTGCCGGGCAACATGACGGGCGGCATGGGCGGCAACGGCGGCTCCCACCCGGGCTCCAAGACGGCGTGCCCCCCGGGGGCCGACCCCATGGACAAGGTCAAGCGGCCCATGAACGCGTTCATGGTGTGGTCCCGAGGCCAGCGGCGCAAGATGGCACAGGAGAACCCCAAGATGCACAACTCCGAGATCAGCAAGCGGCTGGGCGCCGAGTGGAAGCTGCTCACCGACGCCGAGAAGCGGCCGTTCATCGATGAGGCCAAGCGTCTGCGCGCCGTGCACATGAAGGAGTATCCGGACTACAAGTACAAGCCGCGGCGCAAGACCAAGCCCATGCTGAAGAAGGACCACCACGGGCACGGCGGCCCCGGGGGGGTGGTGGTGCACGGCAAGTACCCGCTGTCCGCCGGCAACCTGCTGGCGGCGGCGCAGGGGCAAGGCCAAGGCCAGGGAGGAGGCGGCAGCCCCCGGGTGGACGGCTACGGCTGGGGCCATGCCGCCGGGGGGTACGCCGGCATGCAGGGCGACGCGCTGGGCTACACGCAGCAGCTGCACCGCTACGACCTGTCGGCGCTACAGTACCCGCCCGCCATGGCACCACAGTCCTACATGAACGGCGGCAACGCCTACAGGTGCGTCTTTATTATATATATTTATATGTATTTTTAAACTTGTTAGCACCTTGTTTTTGTTTTGGTGAATACGTGTATAAATATGGAGGAGCTGTGGTGGTGTAGGTTGTGTGACTATCCAGATGGGTTGTTGGTTGGTATTCTGTGGGAAATTATGGGTTGTATGTTATGTTAGTTAAAAAAAGGGGATTATTGCAATCTGTTCAAATTCGAAATTGAAAGACTTTGTATAGACTGCCTACACATCCATTTATTTATGTCAAACGGACCTAAATAATGGGATGGGGCCTAAATAATTAAACAGGATCTCTTCCCCCAAAACAAGATGAGTGACGAGAGTAAATCCTCAAGGTATAGCTTTACATACACGGGATTGCAATCCTTCTTTGTATTGGGTAATCATTTCTACCGGGTGCTCCTGGAACACAGGCCTCACACGGGCGGTGAATCATCAAGGCTACATCGTGTTTCTGATAAGTATTGCTTGCCAAACAGGCTTGGCTTGCTTTGCTCAGATCGTCCTGCCCAACTTGTAATTGCCACAGTGCAACTTTTTGAATTTAGTATTTGTTCCACAGATGTGACTGTGATGGCTGTAATGTTTGGTCAAACATGCTGATCATCCTTGCGAAAACCTCTCGGATCGATTTTGATGGGCTAAAATTCTGTTTAATAAAACCTTTTGTGTGGTGTGTGTTGCATGAGCCAGGGGTGCTTTGTGTGTGGTCCCCTACCCACAATGCACCAGTGTGACCGATAGCCAGACTAGTGTCCCAGCAATCCTCAAAACACGTACTTTGACAATTTGAAACGCTGAACTCTTCAACCGGCCTCATAAGGAAACCTTTGTTTACCCCTCAAAGTCACTAAAGGAAACCTTTGATTTCCATACCAACGTTTAAACTTGTTCAACTGACCTAGTTGGACTTTTAATTGTTGTTCAAAACTTTTAACCAGATTATCTCAACTCTGGGTGGACTAAACCAAAACAAACGTGGCACCTCACATTATCACAATAACACTCTTTATTTATTTAAAAGGTTGTCGTTTTAGTGTCTGTTGGAGAGACGGGAGATTAGTGGTGTTGAGCAGTGGGGAGAAGTTTGCAGGTGAAAGCATGAAGTCGTTCAATGTTGACCGACAGATCAGCGAGCTATGCGGCGGGCCCAGCCTCTTAACCCTCCCTTTTGTCAGTCTGAACACGCAGGTGCACTGCGGCCTACGAGAAGGGAAAGAAAGAAAAAAAAACGGGAGAGCTTTTGCCTCATTGTTAACAGAAATCCCAGTATGTTCCCTAGATCTGTAGAGTCGAGATCAAATGAAAGCCGTTGGCATGGTTTGGGTTTTTAATAGGACTGGAATCGTTCAACCACTTAGGATGCGTTTCCGGTAAACTCAGAGTATTAATATGGATTTGGATTTGAACGACGACAACTTAAACGGCTCTCTTCGCGCCTTTCTCGGTATGTTCTTGACGGAACGGTGTTAAAGAGTGAATCCATCCATATCCGAACACCAAATCCCCACAGCCGAGGAACTTTAAAGTATTCGATGCAGAGAATTCTCAAACTTGAGTCGAGACACTCCTCGACGCTGCACCGATGCAGATGACCCCGTCCTGTGTGCTCGGCCGCCATGTTGACTCTCTCTTCTCCTCCCCCACAGCCCCATGTCGTACGGCAGCAGCCCCCAGCAGCACAGCCCCGTCACCATGTCCATGGTGAAGCCCGAGCCCATGTCCCACTCGCCGCCCACGGGGCCCGCGTCCGGCCACCACCACCACCACCACCACCGCGGGCCCCTCCAGGGGGACCTCAGGGACATGATCAGCATGTACATCCCCGGGGGGGACGGCGGGGACCCCACGGGGGCCGCCGCCGCCGCCGCCGCCGCCGCCCAACGTGGCTACACCAGCGTCCAGCAGCACTACCTCGGTGGCACCGTCCCGCTCACGCACATCTAGACACTGGGTGGGGGGCGGGGGGCGATGCAGAGGAGGACGGAGGCGCCAAAGGAGAGAGTGGTGGGGTCTGAGAGGGGGGGGGGGGGGGCGTGAGTCCCCGCCCCCCCACCCTTCCCGCTCGGGCACATCTGGCGCTACGAGGGGGAGCGGTGGAAGGCGGGTCTGAGGGGCCGTTCTGGGGCCCCCCCCCCCCCCCCAGAGTGGTACGGGGACACCGACACGTCAGAGACTAGCATTGTAACATGCGTACGCGCGTCCCCCTTTTTTGCACTCGTACCGCCGTACATAGAAGGGCCCCGAGGTGCTGGGGCCCCCCCCCACACACACACACACACAGCCGACGCACGCGGCGGGCACGTTGCCACTGAGGTCTACAAAAAGCCTGTGTATTTGAATATTCAAAACTGCTATAGTCTACCTCTTGTTTTGTGTCTTAGGTCTTTAAACTCATTCGTCCCAGATTCACCACCCCCCTGTATATCCACACGCGCGCATGGACGCCCCATCCTCCTCCAAGTGCCAACATGTTAAATGGACTGTCTATGAAGGACTGCTGTAAATAGAAGATGTTTCCCTTTCCTCTGTGTGTAAATATTACGCCTCTTCTGTGTAGCGTAGGGAACTCCCAAAACGTTAGCCGGAACCGGTGACGTTGCGTCGCAAAATCTCTAACCCCCTGCGGCCACTTTCATGTAACCACAGATGCGCGGCGTTCCCGAGCGGGAACGCCGTTAGTTGTTGATGCGGTCTTCCAGTGCCGCGGTGCAGGGTAGGCTGCGACGTCTGAGACGCCGGTCTGTTGTCTGTTTTGCAGTCCTGATGCTCATAAAGTCTACGGATGGGTGGCTTTCTCAGGTTAGGATGTGAGGCCAAAGTGACTCGATATGGAGCCTGTGCCCACTTGCTAGTTCTCAAGAGATGGGGGGCAGGGGGGGGGCAGGTGAACCACTTTAACTTCTCCAGAAAGTGGCTTATGAATGGAAAGTCCTCCTGGTCTGTGGGGATCAGACGGAGCAGGATCTGGGTCAGCAATGGGGGCGGATGCGCCTCTGTAGAACCCTTTTCTATCACCCTAGGGCCTTGGGTTTAGTTAAACTGGGTTTTCTGGCTGGTTTGAGTTCCTGTTGGACAATCGAGATTGCAATATCTGAAATAACATTGGGTAATTTGTTTTTAAATCTGTTTTTCCAGTGGCGCACCAGGGGAAAACATGTTAAAATTTGTTTCCTCTATGGCAGTCTTTGGCTTCACTGAAAACCCCATCGATGGATTACGTTTCTTATCCAGTTTGGAATTGAAATTTTTGGCTGCCAATTATGAGTTAAAATGTTTGGTGTAATTTAGTTTTATAGATTGGGTTTCTGTTTATTTGACCAATATTGTAACTTTCTTTAGTTTAAGTGGTTTTGGCAGAGGCCCAAGTTGCTCTTTCTCTTGTGTGCCACATGTTCTAGGCAGGTGTCTCCCATTAACCGAATGAAATTAAATGTAAAATGCTGCATTTCTGTTTTTACCCCTAAAATAAAAATAATACTTTTTTTAAGCAAAGTTTACTTGACTGATTTCGAATCGAATTCTGTTGAAATACAAATTGTTGAGTACATGTTTTTCCATCCCAAATGATTTTTCTTTCCAACAACAGTGACTGAGGAGCATTTTAAATAGTTTTTTTTTCTTTAATGATTTGGTTCCTTTTTATCAAGCTTAATTTTGAACCAGTATGCTTCACTGTAAATAACGTATGGTTTAAGGCTTCACTCTGAAATATTTTTTTAAGGGAAATACAATATGGTGTGCAATCCACTAATACTTGCATCAGTGCTGCTATTGCCTTAAACGGATCTGTGTTGTATCCGCAAAAAGACGAAACATTTAAAATAAATTCGTTTTAAGTGATTGTTTACATTAATTACTTGGATTGTAAAGGGAAAATTGCAACTTTAACCTATAGACCTACACTTTAGGCCTTTTCCCACCAGCGATATCTCACCACTTTCCGATGTTTAAAACACATTTATAAACAGTGTTTATACAAAATGTACGATTTTAGAATTTAACATTTCTATTTTGCTATATTCCAGCTTGTAAATTGTGTAAAATATTAAGACTTGCAGCATCCGTGTACATAATGTGTAAAGGTCTTGTCAGCTCTTACACTAAGGGCCCGAAATCTTAATTTTTTAAGTCATTTTGTAATGGCAAAATATTAAAATACCTTTTTCCTTCCCAACCATGGTCTGATTTGTGTTGTGTGTGGGAATTTTCAATTACAATGCTTGAGACTCAATAGAGAAGACTGGACAAAAAGGAAAAGCCCTTTTTCCCAGGGGGCACTTCAATTATTATTTTTTAAATGAATGGCGATCAATGGATATTCGGGCACAATAGACAGATTACACACATTTAGTGGAGTGGTTGATTGACTTAAAGAGCCGAGGTCTTTATCACCCGAGGGACACTATAGGTTTTCAGGCTATATTTACTCCATTATGATTCAGACGATAAAAAGACTTATGTATTATCAAATTAGATCATTTACTTCATTTCAATTTAAAAATAAAGATGACTTGGAAATCCGCAAATGACAAATAGGCCTACAAAAGATAACTATATTCCAGACAGCGTGTATTGTGAGAGTTGGCAGTGAATCGGCTGTTGCACAATCTCTGACCTCCCTCTTTGGAGAGAGAGAGAAAGAGAAGTCAGACGCACGGCCATCGGAACGAGCCCTGCGCGTCCAGCCGCGCCACAGGTGGACGCGTTATGGTCCAGCCGTGTTCAAAATAAAACTCCCGGCAAGAGCCATCAAAACTTGGTTGGAGAGAACATGGGTGTCCGACCGGTGTGGGATGGGATGCGATGGGGGTGGTTGATGGGGCAATAGGCCTGTATCCCCTACACCCCCCCCCCCACCCCCCCCCCCCCAACACACGTACACACACACACACACACACACACACACACACACACACACACACACACACACACACACACACACACACACACACACACACACACACCATGAAGAATGATTTAAAGGTCGATCATTTACTTTTTTTCCCTTTACCCTCTTTTAAATTCACTCCCCCCCCCCCAAAACCCCGCCTCTCCCGTCCCTCTCCCTTTCTCCCCCTCTCTCTCTCCCTCTCTCTCTCCGGAGTGAAAGCGGGTGGCTGGCCCGTCCGTAATTGGCCGTTTCGGAGGCACATTGTCCTGGCTTTTGAGCTCGCAGGTGCACACAGTAAAGCCGCCGCGTTCCCTACGACACCCCCAGGGCGCATTGTTCGCTTTCTCTCGCTCCCCCATGGAGCAGAAAATTAGCGTTGCTTCGCCTTCCCCAGCTCTCTCTCTCTCTCTCTCTCTCTCTCTCTCTCGTCTCTCTCTCTCTCTCTCTCTCTCTCTCTCTCTCTCTCTCTCTCTCGCTGGCTCTCTCTTTCTGGGCTCGGGCTTAACCCTTTCAGCGACCGTTGCCATTCTCATGGAAATGGGGGCGCGGAGCCCGCACCCCACCCGACTAATCGGCGAGTAAGGGGAGGGGATGGGAGAGCGAGAAAGAGAGAAAAAAAGAAAAGATAAGTGCAGGGATAAATCTCATCGTGGCTTTTCTGTCGATCCAAGTCTTTCCTGACATTCATCTAAGCCTATCTCTCTCGCTCTCTCTCTCTCTCATCTCTCTCTCTCTCTCTCTCTCTCTCTCTCTCTCTCTCTCTCTCTCTCTCTCTCTCTCTCTCTCTCTCTCTCTCGTTCTCCCTCCTCCCCAACAGACGAGCAGTCTCCCTGGCAACGCGAGGCAGTTAAAACTATAGGCAGGCGGCGTGCAAATTGGAAGGCAAGTAGCCAGTGGGAGCCCGAAACACGCACTAATCACTGTAACTCATCCTAAGCATTATTCCAAAGAACTGATCGCTGGAGATAGAAATATAGACTGAATCCAATGATTAATTGATTGATTTAATTGGTCTAATTGGCAGTGATCAGAAGGATGTTTTAAAATTACCTATTTTCTTTACATCATTCGTTATGCTATATCATTCATCAATTTCGTCGACTTTCCTTTACTTTTAATACCCTTTTAAAAAAGTTGTAGCACAGGAAAAAACAAGGCCGCTCTTACACATGGTAGGACTAATACAATCCAAATATACATATGAAAAACCGATAAATCGTTATACAAAGATGTAAAAGCCATAAAAACAACCGGGCTCCACAATTGGTCCACAGTCGCTGCTCTCGCGGAGGGCCAGGGGCCCATTGTGCGATTCAGATGCTTTCATACTACAGAAACGAAGGCTTTGTCGCCGACTCGCTGCTCATGTAGTAAACCTATGGCATTCACTAAACATAATGATGCAATTGAGAAATGATGTGGGGATAATGATGAACTGTTCGTAACATTAATTAACAATTCACAAAAGCAGTTCACCGCGGTTTTTTCAATGGGTCCTATACTAATTAATTAATTAAATAGTTAATTAATTCAGGAAACAGTTTGGCCGTTTCTTTTCCCCCAGACTCAGTCTTCTCAAAACGTTGGAACATATATGTGCCTATGATGTTGGAAAACCTATGCTAGTGTGCGTAAAACTAAACGTAATGTTATTGCGGATGTTGAGCGTATGGATGTGCGTCTTGGAAAGGAGTGGGGTCCTATTCGCTGGGGTCGATGGGTTGCAGGTCGACGGATAAAAAAAGAGAGAAAATGGTGCACAGAAGGTGGAATGGGGTGGGAGGGGTGTGTGTGTGTGTGTGTGGGGGGGGGGGGGGTGTGGGGGGTTGGAGGATTTTCTGGTCCAATACATCCATCTCTTAGCAACGAGCAGCGAGGCTTCAACAAGTGGTTGCCATGGATTTGGTGAACCCGGACTAAACAAGTGCGTGGGACATGCTGGCGGTGTGACTTTTAAGTCGTCACGAAGAGCTGCGGTCTGCCCAAGCTATACAGAGGGGGGTCTATGTGTGTGTGTGTGTGTGTGTGTGTGTGTGTGTGTGTGTGTGTGTGTGTGTGTGTGTGTGTGTGTGTGTGTGTGTGTGTGTGTGTGTGTGTCTGTGTGTGCGTGTGCGTGCGTGCGTGTGTGAGAGAGCGATCGGTGTTTGTGTGTTTGCGTGCGTGCACGCATGTGTGTGTGTCAGTTTGTCAACCATACGTTTTTCTAAAGCATGCATTTAATTGCTGAAATCCAATTTACTCAATTTACGATAAATATTTGCCTTTACGCACCAAATTACGCGTCGACTTCATTTGCGCACTAAACTCAATTGCGTCTGTCTTTTACCAGTTCACGCCTCGAGGAGATTAGGAACTAATAGACGATCGAAATGTGTTCACATGGATCATAGGTTCCCTATACCCAACGAGATTGGTTCTGACAGGTCTCAGGAAAATATTCTTTAATTTTAAAACTTTTTTTGGGAATGCTCCGTCCTTTAATGCAGATTTGATGACGTGAGTTCTCACCATCATTCAAACAGGGCTTTGCCAAACAGGGCAGTTTCGGTGTGATTCAGGGGAATTCGGAGGGTTGGACTCGAGCATGCCAGTTTGATTGATTGATTGACCGTCAGCGACCAATTCATTCATGTTAACCTCGTATGCGGACCTCAAAGGATGACAGAGTTGATTTGAGTGTGGGTCTGTCCAACTCCCAATCCCAAGTCGTTAATGTGATTTGTTTTTCATGTTGAGCTTAGTTGTGGGCTTAAAGCAAAGCAGTTGAAGCCAGTATCAGTGAGGCTTAAAGCAGTTCCTGTTTCTAGAGCCTCGCCCATATGTGTTAACACCGATTAACAGTCACCGCAGCGATTGGTCTATCCATTGTCGGTAGACAACAACAGTGTTTGTATTTACTTTCTGCAATTATATATTGAATCACGACTTTACATAAAAACTATTTTGTGCTAAGTCCCTCTTTGCAAACCTGAAACCTTGAAAAGTATGAAGTAAATCAGCCTGATTGCATTTGTTTAATACACCAAAAGCTGACCTGAGTAGCGGTTGCCTCAAACAAAAGCAGTTACAAACCAGAGCAACACCTAATGAATATGTGGAACCATTGTACTATTATACACGTATCAACGGCGGCTCTTGATGTGACACAAAGCAACGCCTTTTATAGGTTCCCAGGGGAGTGTATGGGCTCCAACCCCTTCTGGGACCTATCCACTTTTCTTGGTCCCTACAAATGACAACAACACTGCCACACCCATGGGTTAGCTAGCGCCCGTTGACATGCACTGTCCTACGTACGACCGACGCAGACCGACGCATACACGCACACGTCCGTGCACGTATACATGCACATGTTTCCAGACGTGCAGACAGAGAGAGCATGACATGTTGTTAAGCTTGGAGGCATGTTAAGCCAACGGGGGGATGGGGGGAAGATCTGATGTTGTATGGGTGCTCCGGGGATA
>NC_082398.1:4695426-4775426 GCF_031168955.1 Gadus macrocephalus | reverse complement strand
AACGAGGCCCCCCACCGAACAGATATCCGAGGGGGGGGGGGGGCTGGGAAACGCATGAGAAGCGCGGCATCCAACTACAGCCCCGAACGTTCCGTCGCAGACTGAGTTTTTCGGCTCTGTGAAAGTATCTCTACGTTCTGTTTCCAAAATACCCCGAAAAAATTGGAAAAAACTGTTTAATATTTTTACGATTTTGAACGCAACACACATACGACGAGACCCCATGTTGAATAATGCACCATTTTTTTTCTCTCTCCTTTTCTTCTCAGCGAGTCGACGATGGACGGCGGCCCAGCTGTGGCCCGACCAATCAGTGACGGCCAGCGAGTCAACACATAAAGGCCTAATGCCAGCTAATAGAGGGTTCTGTTTACCAAGGCACAGGAGATGAGTGACAGGCAGCTTAAATGAGGTGAGGAGATGTGTGTGTGTGTGTGTGTGTGTGTGTGTGTGTGTGTGTGTGTGTGTGTGTGTGTGTGTGTGTGTGTGTGTGTGTGTGTGTGTGTGTGTGTGTGTGTGTGTGTGTGTGTGTGTGTGTGTGTGTGTGTGTGTGTGTGTGTGTGTGTGTGGCAGGCAACACACCTTGGACTGAGGTAAGAGGCAGGAGGTGGGGTCTTACAATGGACCCGAGAGGCAGAATGCTCTTGAGGGAGTGAATTGACAACCAAAAAAACAACGAAAACAGAAAGGGCAACAGATTTGCTGCCTGGTTTGAGTGTGTGTGCTCAGGGAGAGGGCTGGGTGACCAGGTATGCGTGCATTTTTGGAGGAGTCACCCGCTAAATCAAAAATAGAAAAAAAAAACAAGGGTGCAATCTCGCGATGTAACGATAAAAGTCCTGAGAGACCGCGAACACACAACAAAAACAAAGTTGCCTCGTGAAGTTGGTATACCAAACGGATGAAAAGAATGTCGGACGCTTTCATGCTGTTATCATGGGCTTTGTGTGTGTCTCTGTGTTTGTGTGTGTGTGTGTGTGTGTCTTGGTGTGTGTGTGTCTCGGTGTGTGTGTGTTTGTACCAGTGTGCGTGTGTGTGTGTGTCTCGGTGTGTGTGTCTGTGTGTGTGTGTGTGTGTGTGTGTGCGCGTGTGCGTGCTCTGGAACTGCAGGATGTGGATGAGGCTGATTACCACAGGCCCACACGTGAGACAGATCGGGGGGGGCGATTAAGGGGAACACCGAAGGTGAAATCGCTGCGGAGCATCAGGCAAACATTCCCACCCAGCAGCGCGTCCATGTTCAGGGCTCGGCCTGCGCTGCGCTCGCTCCTCTGGTGGGCGTGGAAAAGCCCACCTCAGTGGATGGACGATCCTATTAATGTTATCAGATGGTTCAGATACATATTAATGCAAAATTGGTGACGATGAGTCACCACGCACACGATAATCAAACGGCTATCAGATCAGTCCGAGGTGTAGGCTTATTTGGGGATAGCCATGCGTAAAAACAATAATGTGCAAAGATAAGACCAGACACGCGACTATTGCGCAAACCACCGCCACCACTTACACCACCACTAGACCCCTACACGGCGCCCACCACCACCACCACCACCACCACCACCACCACCACCCCAACCCCCAATATCAAAACCACCTCCACCACTACCACCACGACACCGACCCAATACCACCGCCGCCCGACCCAAACCTCCACCCCACCACCCGACCACCCCCACCACCTCGACGACAGCCCCATCACAACTGCCACGACCACCTGACCTCCACCTCCACCACCGTCTGTGGCGGTTCACTTCAGCCCTATAATGAGACACACCGACACACACACAGCCAGATTCACATGAATGCCGCTGCATGGACTCCCCATCCCAAAACAAAACCCTGTTATGTTGCTCAGGCCAGGTTCTGCCACTCCCTCTGAGCAACAGGCCCCTCATTAGGACCCAGGGAAGACCTCCCAAGATGGCGAGTCGCAGGTGATACGACGCCTGTAACGAACTCCACAATCGCCGGCCAACATCTATAGGCCACGCCCCCCCCCCCCCCCCCCCCCCCCACACCGACAGATAAGACTGAGTTGCGTTTTTTTTCGTTTTTTTTCCTCCACAACCCCAAACCACCCCTGCCTCACCCACCCTCTGTGTGCCAGTGCCCATTTAACAAGCCCCCCAACCCCCAGCAACCCCCCCCCCACCCCACCCCATTCAAGCCCCCCAGCTGCGTGTGAACTAAAGACGCACCATTCACTTTCTTTTTGTCTCTCGCTGCTTATTTCTGTCTTTCTTCTTTTAAGCTCTAATGGGTAGAAGTACCCATAACATATCTTAAAGGTAATAAAAATCGTATTTATAAATTCGTTCGAATCTGAACACAATCAGCAGCACCCACCCAGCCCTCTATTCCGTTAATTTATATAATATGTTAATGTTTAAAAACTTTATAACGCAGTTAAATATAATGCGTCTCCGTTGAAACAAGGCTAAGTGCGTGAGAGCTAATTTTTTTCAATTGACTAAAAAAAGTTGTGTTATAAATATCTCTTCGTCCGCCGCAGTGCCAACCAGCGTCTAATTGGAAAATATGCGTTTGTTCAATTTTCGTGACCATTTTAGTAACACATTAGAGAGAGGGGGGCGGGGGGTCTATTCAGGAAAGGAAGAGAAAGGAATAACAAAAGAAACAAAGAAAAAAAGGCTTTTGATGGACAGATTTACTGATAAATAACATCGTGCTTTAAAAAGGGGCACGAGAATCGAAGGACTAAATAATGACGGCTGTTTTAAAAAAGAAAGAAACGACTTATGAGAAAATACTTATTTTAAAAGAAGTATTTTATTTTCGTCCACTAGTCCAAAGTTTCACCAGTGAACCAATATTCTCGGTATATATGGGCCAAACCTTTCCAGCGCAGAAACTTCTACAGTTCTACAGCACATCTAAGTTAAAGTGTGTCTCCCTCTAGGGGGCATCAATAGGAATCACACGTCAGTAAACTACTAACCCCTCAAGAAACTAAGGCAAGGCAAGGCAACTTTATTTATGTAGCACTTTTCATACACAAGGCAGACTCAACTAAGATACAAATAACTGACATATTTGAAATCAACTGGAATAAGCAGCACTCTGAGACATATTTCCATCAGCACATATCTTTTTTTAATAAGTGAACATGAAACAAAAAAAATGAATGTATCTTAAACGGCAACATAGTCCACAGTAGCTCAAGACACCCAAACCCTTTTCCCAAATGTATCATGCATGCCATTTTTAGAATATGTTCAAATACATTTCACAATGTATCTAGTGTATAGGATTAATCAACTGTTTTAGAATCATCTTTTTTCATTTCAGCATATGGAACAGCAGCGATTGAAAAATGATTACATTAATCCTATACAGACTTTATTCTATTGCTACAACTTGTAGGGCCATCTCCATTTGATTCATTGTCTGTTTAATCAATTAATCAAACCGTTAACGGTATGACCTACAGTTTGCACCGTTGTGTCGAGAGAATATTTCTTATCAATGGTTGAACACGTTTTTTGGTCCACACACACACACACACACACACAGTTCCACCAGCTCACACACGGGTGCCACATTGTTTTCATGCAACAGAGTGCAAATTAGCATTAAAACAATAACTAAATCAAAAGTCCTGTCCCAGAAAAAACACACTCACTCAAATAACCCCCTTCACGTTTATAGATCAAATCAGTTCTGTGTGACATGGATAAGAGACCGGCTTGAACAACACTCAATGAAAGGTCCACTAGTGGATGACAGTAAAATGATAATCTCTGCAAAAAAAATACTACAACTAATATAATAATACGTTGGAAGGGACTGTAGTAACCTGGGATTGTGGTGAACTAGAATGGACACCCTTGGAATGCGTCACTTTGCACGAGAGCCAACTCAAAACATCAAGGTCCCTTGTGTGGACTTGCCCTTTGAGATATTAAGGGCTGGTCTCTCTCCATGCCTTGGACCACATTGAACCCGAAGTCAATCTGGATCACAGGCATGCAAGTGTGTTCAGGCGGAAGTCAAATAAAAAAACCTCAGACCATAGACCCGTTTGCCATGTCAATTAAAACCTGTACTAGCCTTCAGTGTGTGTGTGTGTGTGTGTGTGTGTGTGTGTGTGTGTGTGTGTGTGTGTGTGTGTGTGTGTGTGTGTGTGTGTGTGTGTGTGTGTGTGTGTGTGTGTGTGTGTGTGTGTGTGTGTGTGTGTGTGTGTGTGTGTGTGTGTGTGTGTGTACAGCAAAGCTTGATATAATCACCTCTAAGAAACACGCCCCACCAGACAAATGAATAGTCTGAGACCCACGAATCAAAGGTGATGGAATCCCCCCCCCCCCCCCCCATCACCCCTCTCCTGTAGGGTCACTTCCTGCCACTTCCTACTCGCTCTTCTTCTTCTGCTTGGAGCCGCTGTTCCAGTAGTAGAGCAACTGGAGGGCGAGGATGCCGTTGCAGGTAGAGGATATGACATAGGTAAGAGCCATCAGGTTGTCTCCGGTTTCCTGCGTGTTGGAAGACATCATTTGTTTACGTCACATTAAGATCATAATAGTTGTAGACCGCGCACACACACACACACACACACACACACACACACACACACACCTGGATGGAGGTGAAGATGCGGGCGAGGGATCCGGCGAAGAGCAGGAAGACCGAGATGGCCGACAGCTGTCCGGTGTGTCCGTTGCGGTAGTTAGTGGCGGCCTGGAGCAACTGAGGAGAGAGAACCGGGTCGTATACGCATCGTTAAATGCCAGTGAGGTCGGCGGGTCGTTGGGTAGGTAGGTGGAACCATGAAGATGCTAAACTAAAAAAAGATCTTGATGAGAAAAAGTCACAGTTTTATTGTCAATTACAAAAGACGCACAAGACAAATAGCAGAACCGCCATTTTGTTTGTCTCTGACCCGCGGTGCACCAAGTATAAAGGATCAAATAAAATAAGATAAGTAATATTTACAATAAATAAATTCTAAAAAAAGACAGACTACACAAGCCTCATATTGGGTTTGGATTGAGAAGGACTAACATTCACCACACAGTTACGTGTAGGAACACACATAAGCTCTGTGAGGACATCCCTACAGGAAGTGATGTGGACATTGTAACATAAACTGATGACGTCCAATGTTACTGCATCGTTATATCTACATTTATACAACAATACATACAACAATATCTACATTTACATCAGAGAAATACAATCCGGCTTGCCTTTGCCGCGGCACTGACTGGTGATGTCAACCCCCCCCCCCCCCCCCCCCCCACCCCCTCAAACACACGCCCTCCCCTCGCTCGTGGGACCTACCCTTCCGATGATGACGGCGGGCACGTTGGAGGCCTGCATGGTCGTCACCATGGACGCGGGCATGGCGGGGGAGAGCACCGCCGCCAGCACGCTGAAGTACACCGCCACGAAGAGGAGGCCTGGGAGAGGGGGGGGGCGAGTGACTCCTCCACACATCACACACACGGGGTGGCCGTTTGAATCGCATGCCCCGTTTAAAAGGTGACGTGTTCCACCACCAGGTGTGAGTGTGATCAGCCGTTACGAGCCGTTTTGAAATTCGGCCTCTTCTGACATCACAGGTGGGCGTGTCCACCTGTGATGTGTGCCGGGTAGATGAGCGACGTTTGCTACGGTCCAACTGGGTAGGCTGGTAGACTGATCCATCCAGCACACGTCTAAGTTGGACACGCTCCCACTTGTGATGTCAGAAGAGGCAGCTTTCCAAAACAGCTTGAAAGGGCTAATCACACTCACACCTGGTGGTTTAATGTGTCATGCTAGGGTTTGACCCTGGTTACGCCTGTGATGCAAGGACGGATGAGAAAGGCTTGTCGCTATGGGGGAGCTTTTTATTCTTTCTTTCTTTCTTTCTGACATGGTTCTGTGCTGATTGATGTATTTAGTCGGACTCCACTGATGGAAAACGACACATTTGTCGTAAGGTTCCAATTAATTCCAGCCTGCTCCTAACTCTAGTCTTATTAATTGAAGGAGACTTAATGATACGCCTAATTAAGTCTCATTAAAAAGATGTGCATTTCTGAATAAGCCTGAATGTGCATAATAATATGAATAATAATTATAAGACAGACATGCGATATTGATGACATGTACTGCGGTCTTTCTTCCAGCACAACGCTCCAGAAGATTCTAGCTTTGGGATGAAGTAGGCCCGTACCTCTCGCAGTTTTCCCGCCATAGTGCTGAATCAGGAAACCAATGGCGACGGTCTGCAACATGAGGAAGAGTGCCTCGCCCCAGGCACTGCAGTACGGACACAACGTGTGTCCCAAAGAACCACACGCACACACACACAACATGGTAAATTTTCCTCTTTAGTCCCTCGCAGGTTGATATCTTAAAATCAACCTAACCGGGATGAATTTGGATTACGTGTTGGATGTTCTAGTGTTCCACCTGAAGGGGAAATCGTTGCTGATGCTGTAGGCCATGGTGCCCGTGATGGCCAGCAGTTCCAGCAGCACAGAGTGGAAGCTGATCCCCTCTGCACTCTTCGCCCCCATGAGCTTCAGAATCTGGGGTAACTTTACTGTGGAACAGAATCCCCAACACACACACAAACACACACACAGGAGAACGGGAAGGGAAATCATTAGAACATCCTTCCTCTCTGGGAAGGATGTTTACACTATGATACAATAACAGTCGATTCTAGGATTATTCGACTTAATCCTCACATAGGAAAATCGATACAAATGTAATCCTTGGTCAAAATGGCCACACTAGTAAATAGTTTTACCAAACACTGAAACAAATATAAAGAAATAGTTTTGCACATTTTGCTCATATGAGCGTGGGACTTTGAATACCGTAGCCTACAGATATGGCATTAACTTTGCATAAAGAGAGAGAAAGAAGGAGGCACGGAGTGAGAGGGAATGACACCTACCCATCAGTGATCCCAGGATGATTCCGATGCCTAACCCTTTGCTGAGAACTATCTTCAGACATGGCACTGTGGACGTATACAACCACACTCAAATCAGATCATCACATTGACTCTCCCTAGCCGAGTTCTGATTAAGTATGATAAATTAAAGTCTAAATTAAACAGGAGCCCCTCCCAGTTACTAGTGTTCTGTCAACCCTTAACTCTATCAGTTATAAGATGGGATTTTATTGATCTCCTTATTAAATTCAGATCAATCAGCATAGACTAAAGACATGTCCTTGTAACGTATAGGATACGAGTTATTTGTGATGTTACTGATTTCGAACGTAATATTTAATGAGGTCAAATATAAAGTATTTTTTTTTTCAAATTAGCCAATAAATAGTCTAGTATATTCCTGAGCGCTGTAATTATGCTGATATGCAAATTTCCTTGACCATCCAATCACGTAGTGCCCGGTGTATAACTCCGCCCACTGAACTTCATCCTCTTCAACGTAAACGATCGACTGTACTTTTATTGCAGCTCATTTTTATTACGCATTACGTGACAATCGCCAACTTACCATCTAGAAAGTTGAAATCTAAGAAGAAAGAGTCGTAACATGATTCTGGCATGAAGTATGTGAGCAGAACTCCCTTCAGCGGCTCCATAACAGAGGTTCCCTTTTCCATAACTGTTTTGGCCGCCATTGTTGTCAGTGGAAGTGACGTAGCCCGAGTTCACCAACTATTGTGGCTCTACCAGCGCAAATTACCGGCGCAAAGGTTCCTGATATATATCTTTATTCAAACCACATTCATTATTTTTTCAAGAGAGATAATAAAGACAATAATAAAATAAATTACCTCTTATTTATATTACATTATAATAGGACTTTTAAAGTGTCCATATATGACATTCTGTATAATCTGGCCATCGCGTCTTTATTATCGGACATAAATAGTGATTGCACTACTTCCGCGACGACACCGTTGGATATTCAATTTAAGAGTTTTTACACTATCATCATCATCATCATCATCATTAGCATCATCGTAGAGAAAGGTGGCGGAAGGGACGTCATGCGTAAAAATGCGTGTCCATTCCTCGTGGTTCATGTGTCCAATCTGCACCCATGTGTCTGTCCAGCGAAGAAAAACATAGCAAATGCCGAATAATTTCTTACTCCTCTTCCTCAACAAGTTATAAACAACCACGTTGATGCATTGTATAACAATGGAAAGCGAGGAGAGTTCGGTCTCTGGCCAAGCCAACGCGACCCTCTGCACAGAATCACGGGTGTTGGACTTTCCTGGCAATCCGTATTCCGTGTCGGTCCTTAAAGTGGGCTACTGTGTGTCGCAGCCGGACGGATATTTTCGGGCCGACGGTACCGTTACCCTGGTAACGGGGCCCAGGACTATTCTGGTTGACACGGGGGGTCCGTGGGACCGAGACCTTCTGCTTACGACGCTGAGGGAGAGGGGTCTGGAGACGGGAGACGTGGATTGGGTCGTGGGAACGCACGGACACTCGGACCACATAGGGAACTTGGGTCTTTTTCAAAAGTCCATGATAGTTGTGGGGTGCGATATTAGTGAGGGAGACAGATACACCCCAAATCAACTGGCGGAGGGGAAACCTTACCACATTGACGAACATGTACGTTTACGAGTTTGATTCAGTCTTGCATGATATGGCAACAATGTATCTGCTGTTCTGGGCATCACCTGCCTAGGTCTCTAGACTCTTGGTAAAAAGCGACCTCTAGTGGCGGTTGTTCCGAGTGTCTAGTAAATGATACGCTGCCTGGTGGATGCTGTGAACTGTTATCATCACTATTTCATTCTCCTTTCCTCCCCAGGTGTCAATCGTGCCCACGCCGGGACACACGGGACACGACGTCAGTTTGGAAGTGAGGGGAACCTCCACAGGAATAGTGTTGGTGGCTGGGGACTTGTTTGAATGCTGCGGGGACCGGGAGAGCTGGCAGGCGTTGAGTGAAAACGCCACAGTACAGGTGGTCAACCGAAAGAGGGCGCTGAGGAACGCTGATGTTATTATACCCGGACATGGCCTTCCGTTTATGACCCACAAAAACCCCAAGGACTATGACGGTTGGTGATTGGAAATCCATGTACAATAGAGGATAAGATATTTACTGCCTGGTCATGGCCAACCCTAACCTACTTCTTGTCAAAGTCCCACAATAATTTGGAGTAGAGAAAATATCTAGGGAGGTCATTACTGGTCTACTACAATGTTCTACTTGTACAGTTAGTAGACCTACTTGAAATGTAGGCCTACTGAAGTAGTTTGGTTATAATAAAGACAAAGAAAATAATTGTGTTCAGAGTTTTTTGATTCTGTACTTTGGTTTAGTACAGGTTTATGTAACCAGATAGGAACTTATGATCCAGGGCAATTTAAAATCATAAATGTCATTGATGTCATAATCATGGTAAATAGTTTCCACTGATAATAATGAATAATCTACTGCCCTCGATTGTGTCGTCTCATTTGAAGTAACATACGAGCAAGTTAACGCAATATTGACCGGATTGATAGGAACAATAGCCGTTAAAGTAACTGCAAAGATTTAGAAAGGGACTCTTTTCCTCTTTTGCACATCACATGTGTGCTTTCAAATGTACAGGATGCTTTCCTACGCCATTCCACAATTTTCTCTCCTCTAATAAAAGTTAAACAACGAATTGTGGGTCCGACTCCGATTGTCTTACAGGAATGCCGAAAAACCAAAAGATTCGCACTTCGTTTGAGGTACCGTACGATGGAACTTCCCTGCCGTCTTATCACACATGAATGCTTTCCGAGAGGACTTTACTCAGCCTTGTCACCCCACATTAGGCGGGGGACGCCCTGCCTAGATGCTCGGAGAACCTTGATGTGTAAGGATAAGAGTGCCATGGTTCACGACCACTCCCTGCTGTATCATTACCCACCGAATCCCTGAGATGGGGGATAAGACCGCGATATAACACACCGTAATATACGTTTCACGTCTGATTTCAATACGTGACCGTCAGGAGAAGACATGTCCATGTGTGTTTTGATTTAATTAATCAGATGTTTTTCTTTTTCAAGCTTATCTTGTGATTTATTCAAACACCTTTTACTCGTGTGCTTGTTTTAAACCGCCAGTCGGGCTGACATCTCCTCGGATAACGGCCCTGCTGGGATCTTTGGATTCTGCTGTCATGGAAACCTTTCGTTTTTTATGACCCAATAATGCTTACCCTTCACAGTGATAAGTAGGACCCTGGTGTTTGCCTGTGGGTTGTCCATCTGTGTGTGTGTTTGTGTTTGTTTGTGTGGAGGGGTGTGTCTGTCGCCCTGGACTTCCACCCTGCGGTGATATCTCCGTCATGCTCCTCCATCATAGCCCCCAATCATTCTGTGATAGCGGAGCAATAAAACCCACGTCCCTCACACACACACACACACACACACACACACACACACACACACACACACACACACACACACACACACACACACACACACACACACACACACACACACACACACACACACACACCTGTTGACAGTGTGATGAGGGCCGTTAGTCTTGGTTGTTTCCATCAAAACAAATGATAATGAATGCAACAGAACTTTCATGTTTGCTTAAATCCCCCCCCAAAAAAAGAATAGTATAAATATTTACTTTTATGAACACGTACAATGGATGCGGATGTAATGAAATCATAAAAAATAAGTAGGCCTATAAACTTATACTGTATTGATGTTTTTGAACATGTACAATGCCTGCCGATCTGTGTTGAGATCACTAATTAACTGAACAACCGAGCTCCTTTTTCAGCTGCTTCTCTGTTCATGTTCCTATTTTTTAGTAAGGCCAGCATAAAACAAACCAATCTTATGTGTCGGATGACACATGCGTTGATGATCCGTCACGGTGCGTGGGAGTAGGTATAGAGACTGAACTATTCTTATCTTTGTTCACTCCCACCTTTTATACCTATCTTCTCACGATTCCTAGACCATACACGTACCAGCCTATATATAGTTGGGCCGCGTCCCCGTCTCTACCTTCTGTACATACAGACCCTGCGCGGGACATCTCTCACATTTGGGATTTAAGGATCTGATATTTTTTGCAAAGACATTGTCTTCTCTTGTGTTTTTTTCCCCTCTCTTTCTTCATCGTCTCCGCTTCTTAAAAAAATCAACATGTGTACAGGCGTTTGCTCCAAGGTGATCGGCATCACTCTGTATGTCCTGGCCGCCGTGTCGATCATATGCAACATCATTCTGTTCTTCCCCGGCTGGTCCACTGATTACGCAGAACACATTACGGAGGAGGTCAAATACATGGGAGGATTCATCGGGGGTGGGATAATGGTGAGTCCCCCTTGTTTGGTTGGTTTGATTGTTTTGTATTACGTTCAGACACCATGGGCTAATGGTCTAACCGAAGTGTCCACCCCCCCTAAATAAAGTGTGGATTTTGCAACAAATGTATGTAGTCCAGCATGCCTTAGCTTTTCTGTGACATGTCCCCCCCCCCCCCACACACACACACACACACACACACACTCTGACCCTCATTTATTTCTGATACAGGTGCTCATCCCTGCCATTCACATTCATCTGACCAGCGCCAAGGGCTGTTGCAACAACCGCTGTGGGGTAAGTGTGAGGTTGGGCTCCAACTCAAGGCCTGCAGACACTTACATTTATTCCCGCCACATCCTTTTCGGAGAAGAAAAGAAACCTCGGACAGATGTGCAGACAGATGTTCTCAGACCGATTTTCCCCGAGATGTTCATGCAGAGGTTCAGACCAGGGAGGTTTGTTCCGATGTTCTCAAACGGATATTCTCAGACAGATTAGCCACAATGTGCTGGCTCCTCGCCAAAGCAGTGACAATCCAACCGTTTTTGGGTTAAGACGCACCCGGGGCAATAATGGGGTTGCTCCGGGTGCGCACACAGGTCGGGATTAGCACACAGGTCATCGTGATAACTAGGGGTCTTTTAAAGAGAAAGAGAGAGAACCTTCCATCGGGAAAGTTGTGGTGGTTGACGTGTTGTCGAAGTTCCCGTACAGTGCCTGCCGTGGCACTTTGCGTATATGGCTTAAAAGACAGAGCCGAATCAATATGTCCCCTAACATTGTGATTTTGTGAGACCTGTGATCTGTGATCCATAGATGTTCCTGTCCATCGGGTTTGCGGCGGCCGGAGTATTGGGGGCTGTGTACAGTTTGAGCGCCGCCTCCCTCGGCGTGGTCAACGGGCCGACCTGCAGGTGGAAAAACTCGACCAGCGGCACCCTTGAGTGGGGAACACCTTTCCTGGGCCAGTAAGGGAGAAATTAATTGTTCTTGTTACTAATCGTGAGACATTGGTTCTTTTTTATTAGGCTTAACCCACCTGACAATATATTACACGGGGTTATTTGACTGCTTGTATCAAGTCATTTGCAAGCACTAAAACTAGGTGGCTACATAAAGGAGGGTCACAAAATTGTCGTCGTTAATGTTTCATTGCGGTCGTAAAACTTTGCGGCGATCACGCGCTCATCCATTGTGGCTCTCTCTTAGGGCTCATTAGGACTCGATCAAAAAGAGGCTAATATTGTCATATTGTGTGTGTTATTCTAGCAATGTCATTAGCACGGTCGCTTGCCGATCGCCAGGACGACACCCCATACCACGACTAGCATTCTATTAGTGGGATGAAACAACAACAACAAAAAACATGTTGTTGTTTTTTCTCCTAAGAAACGTGAGCTACCTGGAAAACAAGGAATGGTGGAGCTTGTGCATCGAGCCAGCGGGCGTGGTGGAGTTCAACCTCACGCTATTCTCCATTCTGATTGTCACCGCGGGCGTCAGCATGGTGCTCTGCCTGATCCAGATGGTCAACGGACTGTTTGGGTGTCTCTGTGGCACCTGCTCTGGCAAAGAGGTGAGTGGACACACACACACACACACACACACACACACACACACACACACACACACACACACACACACACACACACACACACACACACACACACAGAAACAAAGACCCCCACACACGCACACACACACACACACACACACACACACACACACACACACACACACACACACACACACACACACACACACACACACACACACACACACACACACACACACACACACGAACACACACACACACACACACACACACACACACACACACACACACACGAACACACACACGAACACAGCGCACACACAATGTGACAACCAAGCTTTCTCTAAGCTCACGAGTGCTTTTATTTGTTAAATTATTATCAAATAATTATTTAATCATTATTTATCAATTATTCTTCTGACTGATCACTGCATTTTCCATTTCCTCAACAGTAAGCACGACTTCAATGCATAGAGGAAAAATAAGCGAACAACGTTCAAGGCACCGACAGCATCATCGTTATCATTATCATCACCATATTTATTGTGACCAATAACTGTTCTATTTTTTCCACATCCTCATTCTTGTACCATATCATATCATCACACGTAGGGAAAGCAGTTATCTTACTGATTAAAGCGGAATAAGATATATAGTTTGCCTTATAGTGACGGTAGTAGATTAGAAAGAAGACGATTTTGTCACCATATAGAATTGTTCCTGTAAATAATTGTACCTGCTGGCAAATTCATCCTACTCACACCACTTAATAAACTAATGAATATAAAAGAAAGTTGTACACAAAGCCGCCTGACTGAGCCTTATTAATAAGAAGAAATGGGTCATTAACACATTTTGTAATTACATTTTGTAATATTTTGTCAATAATGTGAATGATATGGCTATGAAGTCAAGATATAGCAAAATCGGATTTCAGTGTAAACAGCAATAAATTATTGTGAATGTGCTCATTCAATGTATGTCATGCTATGGGCCCTATGTCTTGCCGTTTTTTGTAATAAAATAAATGTACACAAATATATTAACATTAATTCCTCATCAATTGGCGTTTTGTAATTTAAATTCAATGCAAATTTGCCATCTATTTTGTGGGGACAGCGAGAGAGTTATGATAAATCGATTCAGCAATGTTACCAATATATTTTTGTATATAACGGATAACATATAATAAATATTCTTCCAAGTTAAATTCACAAACTGTAACCAAAAACGTGCTGACCCCGACGTGATTTGAACACGCAACCTTCTGATCTGGAGTCAGACGCGCTACCGTTGCGCCACGAGGTCTTACAATAAGAGTTTTAAGCAACAATAAATAGTTCCTGTATATGTGACATAATGCTCAACAATAAACTGACTTGCGTTTGATTAACGGTGACCTAACTGAACACCTGAAGGCATTTACTTCAAATTTGGGTCAATCGAACGACGGCATGCATTTCTACGAAGCCTCTCCTGTGTAGCCTACCATACGGCCAACCGTAAGCATGTAACAAACACCGTGGCCAAGGTTTAACTTGTATTTTTTTTTTTTAATCCACCGAGTAACTATCTTTCTAGTTCTTTACCTGAATGAACTAGATACAACAATGGCACAAAGAATTGTTCTGAATATACCGCACTCCATCGCTAGGTGTCACTGTTGCACATTTTCAAGGTGTTTGTGTTTATTTGGGTACCTGTGCGTGTGCGTGTGTGGAAACGAGTGTGTCCAGTAAATGCAGGAATGTCAACAGGTGGCATGATGAGCAGAAAGAGGGCTGGTGTCTCGGTGCTGGACTGCTGGTCTAGAATCCCTGCAGAAATGTGGTAAGTCAGTGCATTTGGATACAAGAGCACTAGAGGGAGAGAGCGAGAGAGCGAGAGAGTGAGACAGGGGATCTAAGCGGTAAACGATGGGCCTGCTAATCGGAGAATCGAGCGGTGAGTAGCTGAGGCAGCCTGGGCAATGGGCATGTGAGTGGATGCCTGCGGTCGACCGCGGTTATTTATCATTATTTTTACATTTAGATTTATTTTATAGGCGACGATCCAAATGTTTCAAAACAAACTTAAAAAAAATATTGTTTTCAGTAATTACTCTCGTTGGACCTATTTTCTCATAACTAAACGTTAATCGAATGCGCATATCAAAGAACGAATGTTTTGAAAACTCAAGCACAAAGCGCAAGGCAAAATTTAGCCAGCGTTTAGTCTTACAAGATTCCACATTATTTATGGTCACATGTCTTATACAAGTAGACGGCAGTACAATTATTCTGTTCGGGATCCTCGTTTGCCTTTGTGTGTATACACAACAATAAGTGAATATAGTGTTTGGTAACACTTTATAATAAGTTGCAATAACAAACCAGACCTAACCCTTTGTTAATATTTGTTATTGTTACTAAAATATCTATTTGGCACAAGTTACCTTTTTTCATCATTCGTTAAATATTAGTTGTTTGAATAACCCCTAAGCCAACCCTATGACACGACCCTAACCCTAACACACGGCCCTAACCCTAGCACATGGACCTAACCCTAACACATAGCCCTAATCCTAAGACCTAACCGGCGACACTCTGTGGTCAGTGAAAAAAGACTATAAACTTGTGCCAAATAGACAAATATTAGGGAATGACTAGTTTGCTATTTATTATAGCACCTTATTAAAAAGTGTTACCGCGGACTGGAGTACAGCTTGAAACGAGCACCCCTCCAAAAAATTAAATAGTACCTATTGCCCATCACTTTAGCCGTTACACATACTATTCATGATTTGCTTTCTTTCTTTTATTGTTGCCTTCAATATTGTCTTCAATATGTATTTGACCAATAATGCGTCCTCGTTGTTTTTTTCTATACCCCCCTCACAGGGGCGTAACACAATAGCCTGTCTGAATTGTATGCAGCTGTATCCTTTTGACAGTCTGCTTTGCATGAAATATTGCGAATTTGCTAATCACAGTCCTAGTCAACAGCATACCCTGGTAATAACCTCTGTAACAATTTTCATAACCATGCCCGCTCCAGGTCGTCTCAGCGGCGATCGGAGACCATGGTTGCGCTGGCTTGGGTGGGTCATCTTTGGCCTGCTGGTCGCCGGCTTCGCCAGACAGTGCACATCGTTGTATCTCAACTACAGGTCTGAGAAACGCACACACACACACACACACACACACACACACACACACACACACACACACACACACACACACACACACACACACACACACACACACACACACACACACACACACACACACACACAGAGAGAAACAAACAAACACACACTTATGAATGCACACACTCTCCCCCCAATGCTATTTTGGCGCTGGTTTTAACAACTGTTTAATTGTAGCCGATTACTTATTATGTGTTTACAAGTTATAGGGTCATTCAGGAGACGCAGGTGTAAAATCACCGTATTTTCCACCGTATTTTTTTTTTTACCTTCTACTCGGCTCAAAAGTCGGATCCCGTTTTAGGTAGGCCTACTTGGATTTACTGAAGTGGCTCCGTCTGAGTCACCTTGGGGCGCAACCATGGTGCAACTTAAATAAAAGAGTGAAAGTTGAAATGGCATGAAAGCTAAACGGTAGGTAAAAAATAGGTATAAAGCTCATAAAAAAAATAAGACATGAGGCTACATTTCTACCAAACCGGTTTCGTGTGTCTTCTTCTTGAAGGTGTGGTGAAGTCGCCATTTCACAAATCCCATATTCAGCTAAACGGACTGGTTATTCATGAAGAATAGGTAATTCCAGTTCTCCAACTGCATCATTTGCAATCTTTGCCAAACATGTAGCTGCTGAGTGTTCCCATCACTTTAATGCATAACCTCTAGACATGCCAGTAGATCGCTAGGAGGTAAGGTAATTAACCAAGGTCAGGACCTCGGTACATTTTTGGAGCTAATTTTTTTTTGGGATATCTATCTATGAGAGAGAGAGAGAGAGAGAGAGAGAGAGAGAGAGAGAGAGAGAGAGAGAGAGAGAGAGAGAGAGAGAGAGAGAGAGAGAGAGAGAGAGAGAGAGAGAGAGAGAGAGAGAGAGAGAGAGAGAGAGAGAGAGAGAGAGAGATGGGGGTTTGGGGGGGGGGAAAGTGAATTTAAAAGAGGGTAAAGGGAAAAAAGTAAATGATCGACCTTTAAATCATTCTTCAGGTAGTGTGTGTGCGGGCGGGGGGGGGGGGGGGGGGTGTAGGGGGATACAGAGAGAGAGAGAGAGAGAGAGAGAGAGAGAGAGAGAGAGAGCAGAGGATGTGGCTCTCGTTCTCCGTCCGGGCTCAAAGAGTGTCTCCCGTTCAGCTCCCTCCAGCCCGTCGGGCCGTTGGAGGGGCCCCTGAGCGTGTTGCCCAGGGTACCGGAGACGTGCCGGCCCCACACCCACCTCATGTTCCTGAAGACCCACAAGACGGCCAGCAGCACGGTCCTCAACATGCTCTACCGCTTCGGCGAGGAGCACGGCCTCCGCTTCGCCCTGCCCATGGGCTACATGCTGGGCTACCCCTACACCTTCAACGTCCACCGCATCAAGGGCTACCGCGGCAACCGAGCCGCCAAATACGACATCATGGCGAACCACTTGAGATTTAATAAGGATGAGGTACGGCCCCCGAGCATGTGGCCGAAGGGCCCTGAAACCTTTTCCCCCCCCCTTCATTTCTTTAGCGTTCAAAGTTGCCATTGTCTCCGTTAATATAGGGTCTTATTATATTGGTGATGATGTCATCCCTTGATTTGAATCTTGAGCATACGATGCATGGGGTGCACACATGTATATAATTGGACATTTCTAATTAAAGACATAAAATGGTTTTGATTAGATCAGTTTTGATAGTAAAATATGTCTGCCGTGGATTTACTCCTTTACCAGGTTTACTTTTTGCCTTCTCTCCTCATTATAAAGGGCTTTTGCCACTTAAAATAATAGCATGTGAAAGGGGCAAATATCCGCACTCAAACCCAATAAGATAAACTCATACATATTAGCCACATTTGCATATCAACTTTTTTGTCACTCAATGTATTTTTTCTTTCTCGTCGCCCTCAGGTACAGAAGGTGTTGCACGAAGACACGTTCTACTTCTCCATCCTTCGAGAGCCCCTGTCCCTGGCCAAGTCCTCCTTTGCCTACTTCCATGACATATGCCCCACCTTCCGCAAGCTAGAGAGCCTGGGGGCCTTTGCGGACAGCCCCGGTCGTTTCCACAAGGCCCATCGCCGTAACTCCCACTACGCCCGCAACCTGCTGTGGTTCGACTTCGGCATGGACCCCAACGCCAACGTGACCCAGGAGGTGGTGAGAGAGGGCCTGGTCACGATACGCAAGAACTTCAAGTTGATCCTGCTGTCGGAGTACTTCGACCAGTCCATGGTGCTGCTGAGGCACGCCCTCTGCTGGCCGCTGGACGCCGTGGTGTCCTTCACCCTGAACAAGGCCCACTACAGGCCGCCGACGGGCGGCGCAGAGGACGGCTTTGACCTCAGGCAGCCGGTGGTGGACGTGTCGCTGACGCCGGCGCAGCGCGAGAAGCTGCGGGAGTGGAACGCGCTGGACTGGCACCTGTACCAGTCCTTCAACCGCAGCTTCTGGGAGGACGTGCGGCGCTTCGGGCCGGAGCGCATGGACCAGGAGGTGGCGCTGCTGCGGGCGCGGCGGGACCAGCTGGCCGGCGTCTGCCTGCTCAAAGCCGGGGAGCCCGTGGAGGCGCACCACATCGGGAACGAAGACATCCGGCCGTACCAGTGCGGCTCGGTGCGGGTCCTGGGCTACGAGCTGCAGCCGGGCCTGGACAACGCCACCACCGAGGCCTGCCTGCGCCTCATCCGGCCGGAGATCCAGTACAAGGACCTGCTGGACGCCAAGCAGTTCCCCCGGTCTCAGCCCTCCATCAGGGACCCGGCGAGGAAACTGGACGTTAATGGGACGATTGAAAAGTGCTAGGGTCACCCCGGAGTGCTGTGCGCCGCGGACAGTTGAGTTCTTACTAAAAAGGACGCCACTTTTGGGGGATATATAGGCCTACAGATTATTACAATTTTTCCTTTTTCAGATATTATTGGGAATATGCTTCTGAATGATAGCACACGTCTTGTTACAGAGCCACATTCAGTCTTCGGAAGTTAGAATCTTTGATTTTCTAAATGACATTTACCATTCCTATTTCTCAACATAGGTTTTTTTATATATTTGAAATGGGGAAATAACCGGGAATGATGCTTCATTTCTTTATTGCTTTGTATTATGTTGCTTACTGAACGTACCCGCTAAAAAGAGAATGAGAATTAATCGCATAAGCATACTGTGAATTAGCCAAAGTCTCAGCGTTTTACTAGTCATATGCAAAGTAACACGAGGTCGTCTGAACAGTGAACATCTTTGTGAAGATATAAAAGTGCCCAGACACAGACAAAGACAATCCCACAGCTAAACGGACTGGTTATTCATGGTAATTCCTGTTCTCCAACTGGTTCATTTGCAATCTTTGCCAAACATGTAGCTGCTGAGTGTTCACATCACTTGAATACATAACCTCTAGACATGCCAGTAGATCGCTAGGAGGTCACCAAGGTCCGGACCTCGGTTACTTTTTTTTTTAGAGCTAAAAATATTTTTGGGATATCTATCTCTCTATCTCTCCATCTTTTTTTGTTGGTGTAATGATCGATCAAGCAAGCATGATCATGGGAAGAGTGACCAGACACAGACGACACGTCTTCAAAGCCTGCAGAATGAAGAAAAACGGGTTATATAGGAACAAGGGGAAGGGAGGAGTTAATAACGCTATGTAGAGCGTCTTCATATAGGGTTTAGAGATTAAGTCCTATATGAGGGCACTGGAATGAGGGATTACCTGGGGTCAAGCGGAAGGAATAGAAGGGAGTTGTTTTAGTATGCAAATGTAAGAAATAAATGACAGTTCGTTGTCTTGTATAAACTCTTATTTTGATGGTTGTTCTATTATGTTTCCAGTTCCAAACACAATATCCTGTAATGACAAGATAACACGCATGCCATTTGCTCAGCTGTCACTCACAGGCACTTCCCATCGAACCACTCAGTTGTCACCAATCTCTGAGCACCTTAAAGGCACCCAGTGCAACTTTCTAGGCTTAAAAATAAACATTCAATTTCTAGTCTTTTCTACACGTAGTAAGTTTCAATAACTCCATACCATTACATACCGACATTTAAGCAGCAAAGATGAGACGTCGTTGTGTGGTGAGAACTGATGCAAAATCGATAACAACAACAATGCCGCCATTTTCTTTATTTTTTGTAACCTACAATAAATAAAGCAGGCTTCCAGGCTTCCATGGAAAAATGGCTTCTCCCCACCGGCGATTGTTGTTGTTTACGATTTTCTATCAGTTCTCACCACACAACGACGTCTCATCTTTGCTCCTTGAATGTCGATATGTAATGGTATGGAGTTATTGAAACTTACTACATGTAAAAAAGACTAGAAATTGAATGTTTATTTTTCATTGAATGTTTACATAAAGTTGCACTGGGTGCCTTTAACGGAACCGTACATGTCACTCCATGCACGTATCCTACAGATGTTTAAAGGGCCCCTATTTAAGCACCATGGGTGAATATGATTAGCCATAACAAGCTGTTTCAAAATCTGCCCTGTGATATATTGACATTACAACTTGGAGTGACCACCCGGATGTATGATGATAGAATAGAATAGAATAGAAGAAGCCCTCAACCCCTGCAAATCATCTTCATTCCTGTATTCAATTCATCTTTGCTTGTCATCTCATTCCACCTCCCGTCGTTTGTCCAACTCATACACAAAGAAGCAAAACCGTAGCTTGTGTACGAGACCCAGCCAATTTTACAAGGAGACCACCCCATGGGTGGCCCGCGAGTCGCTCCACCCTACCCAGCATGCTCTCTGTCTTGAAGGAGCCGAAATTCCTGTCAGTTGCAACTGCGAGCCCCGTGCGAAGAAGAGCCCGGCGAGGGGAGGAGGGGAGCGAGAGAAAGGAAGAGTCACCGGTCAAAAACAAATCCACCGGTGATGGAGAAAATTTATCAGGAACCATTTGTATGAATATGATCGTCAGAAAAGTAGCATTAAAGCTCGAGCAGGCGATTCATCAAGGAAGCATTTATTCCACATCTTTGTTGAAATTGAAATGCTTTGCAATAATTCAAATGCTCTGACAAAAGGATAAATAATCATAGTTCCACTCATTCCCTCATTCTTTAAATACTGTCCGACCAGTTGAGCCAGAGCGTGCTGCGAAGCTCCCCTTCGCGGCAGACGGCAACCCTCTAGCGCCCCCCGTCAGTAAGTACACACAAGGACAGAAGGACGCATAGATATTGATGCAGAAAAATAAACAAAGGCGCGCTGACCAGCCTTTACACAGAAAATTAATGGAACAGTGCCAGTGCAATTATAAACAGCAACAATGAGAGTGTAGCTCGAGTGTCTTCCAATGACAATTGATTGCATCCTGGAACAATTCTCCTCTCAGGCCCAAAACAAATTAAAAAGCTGTTGGATAATCCACCAAGGTTGTAAAAAGCTACTTTACCATTCGATACCTTCTGAGGTTAGTATATATTAGACTTTCATCTGCAGGTCATCAGGTAAAGCCATTATAAACAAAAACAAACAAACACTTAAAATGATTAACCAGTTTCAAACATCAAATTAACGTTTTTCTGCACTTAAAGGTCCCATGACATGCCACCAGGTGTGAGTGATTAGTCGTCACAAGCCGTTTTGAAAGTCTGGCTCTTCTGACATCACATGTGGGCATGTGTGGGCATCACAGTCACACCTGGTGGCATGTCATGGGACCTTTAAACACATTGCATTCTGCTTAACTTCGACTATTACCCAAGACAATGCTAATTAACTATAAAAATAGGCTCATGTTGAAGTTGGCTTGAGTTCAAACATTTCCAACCTGTCATTAGTGGCGCATTGGGTATCCCAGCAAATATGTAATTTTGCTAAATCATTGTGGGCAATTTTAAGCCATGTCAGTCAAATGCGGGTGGATGGTCGTATGTGTGTGTGTGTGTGTGTGTGTGTGTGTGTGTGTGTGTGTGTGTGTGTGTGTGTGTGTGTGTGTGTGTGTGTGTGTGTGTGTGTGTGTGTGTGTGTGGGTAGGTTGTCGCATAGAGCTAATGCATCGGCCCTCCGTGAACTTAGCGGCCGCTTAGGCCCCGATCACCAGGGGGGCCCCAAGAGCGCTGTATTCTTTTTTTTAAATGTTATATTATTTTTTTTATACAGATAGAAATTTACAAGAAAGGAAACCTTATACACGTACAGCTCATATTAGTATAAGAAAACATTGGTGGAATTAAGAATTTTCTGTTTGTCTGTCCCATAGACTGTATAGAGGTCTGATCATGATGTCACCAGTCACCAGTCTGCCTCCAGGTGGCAGCATTGCGCCGAAGGAGGACTGGTGTCTTGGTGATTCTGGGTGGTGGGGTGCTAGTATAAAATCCCAGCTTTGCTGCGGTGGGTCAGTCCGGTTGGACACAAGAGAACTACAGAGAGCAAGCGAGAGAGAGAGAGAGAAGGAAGGGGGGGACTGAGTGAAAAAAAGGTCGGTGTAAAAGGAGTGGATCAAGCCGGCTGAAAGGAGAACAGCGGGTGAGAACTTGTAGTATAGCACTGCTGATCCAAATTGCACGGATTCTTCAGAACCCAAAAAGGGTTGTTTCTTTTGTTTACTTTTCGCAAAGTTTATGCTTCTGTAATTGGACCGTGCAGTTTACACAGACTTCCGGGCGACTTGCCAGGCTGACCGGTGGAGTCGAGCGGCACACACACGCTCTTCTCTGAGGCATGATGAGATGAAACCTCTACAGAGCCACTTCACTTTTGGAAGGAAGTTCCCGCCGAGTGGCCAAACAGCAGCACGAA
The DNA here is from genome assembly GCF_031168955.1 of Gadus macrocephalus. Lineage (NCBI taxonomy): Eukaryota > Metazoa > Chordata > Actinopteri > Gadiformes > Gadidae > Gadus > Gadus macrocephalus. The sequence continues at coordinate 4,752,681 of NC_082398.1, read as the reverse complement.
ATCCGAGGTGAGCGGACGAACCCTCCTAACGTCTCTGATCCCGCCCCAGTCGCATACCCTCACTGGGTCTGCAGTGCACCCCTGCGTGATGGATGCCGACCCACCCAAGCTTGGAAACTGACCTGCTGCACAGGGTTGTGCCCATGCTCACTGAATCAGTGAAGTATACGGTGCACTGCTATGCTTCTGTTGAGTTAACACAGATCTTGATAGGTTTGAATATATCCCTTATGTTGTCGAGGGTTAAGGAAGCTCAAATGTCTCTTCAAGACAGTCCCTGTGAAACCCCATGTTGATAAGGACAAAATAGTCAAGATCCCGAAATAAATTATATGATGCGAGTCTTTGGCAGAGCTTACGGTCCGACATTCGGTGAACCTCTCCACCGGGGGAGGGGTGGATAATCTTGTTTTGTAGACCCAATTGTGTTGAGGATCATGACATAGACACTGGGTTTAATGGGCTAGTTATCCCGGGTTAGCCTAGTTTGGCAGGTTTCTAATTAGCATGGTACTAGGAAAGGCTGATGAGTGACACCGATCTAAGAGCTGCAATGCCATCTTAACAGACACTTTGGTAACAGAGATAACTACCGTGTAGACCCTAGAAGATGAGGATAGCTGTGTCCTGTGAACGCAGCCCTTACACTACAGTGTGTGGGCACATGAACCTTTTTTTGTTGGTGAAGTCTGAGCTTTATAGGGTGGGATATATGCCTGTAAAAGATCTGCATGACTTCATATGTGGCCACAAGTTCAGTGGGTCTGGCACAGTGCCACCTAGTGGCAGGGGCAACAGTGACAACCCGTTCACTGCAGGTTCAAGCGCTAGTTGGCCTTCAGCCCCATCCTTCAGCTTAAGAACAGATTGCACCTGTTTAGCAGGTGTGCTGGTGTTCCCACTGAAGATGAGGCGATAGCTTTAAAAAAGAAAAAAACGCCCCATCAGCAAAGACATAAAAATGTGTTTTTTTTAGAATGTTTCCCAAAACCATGAAGGCCGGACGCACGGTGGCAGCCATTTATATGGTCTTTGTTTCGCCGCGGGCTAGCTTTTCCGGTAGCGAACAATGGCGAAACAGCGAGAGAGAGGATAATATTTGGGAGCAGTTGAAGGAGAGGGCCAGCTGCTTGGGAAACGTCACGCTGGGATCCCTGCGCCGGGAATGCATCTGTATCTGGCACCAGTGTCACTCATCAGGCCAGAATCCTCGAGGGCAGCCCTCGCTGTACCGTACTGTACTGTGCTGTAGCGCAGTGCCGAGTTATCGTGTTATAGCAGCACTTTGACACAGCCGTTTGAGCAGGAGACATCTGTCGGTTTGTAATGGGTACGATTCAAGGGGTGTTTTGAGTCGACGATGCTCTGAATGCTGAGAATGCGAAACGGCCTTGACTTAGAGAAGGGAATCCGACCTTCAGAGTCGTTGATGTGTGAGTGAAAGTGATCTCATGAAGGATGACTGAGTTTAGTTCCTGAGTTGGTACCTCAGAGTTACATTGGATCCCTGGCACAGCATGCTAGCCAGTGGTGCACCCAGTGCAGACTTTTTTTAAACTAATTCATATGATTACAATAAAAAGTTGCACAGATTAAGTAATGTTGATTTGATTGTGATTGCGTACACAAATGGGACGCCAAGCTTTATCACATAGTCGGTACCGTCATTGGAAACAAGTTTACAAGATGAAACAGTTGAAATGCACGGCTCCTCAAAAATGCCCTTATAGATCGGATACCTATCTCTCTCGCTCTCTCTCCCCCTCTCTCTCCCCCCTCCCTCCACCTCCATTTGAGTAAACTCACTCACCCCTCCGGTCACCCGCACTCTCCCATTCCGCCTAGATCGCCCGTCGCCCAAGCGGTCGCTATTGTTTCCCCCACAATGCTTCACTTTCACTGGCCTGGCACAAGGTCGGCTAGTGCACGGCTCTCAGGTGATGCCTCATTCGGAGAGGTGCGGAGCGAGAGAGAGGCCGGGAGAAAGAGAACGATAGAAAGAAGGGAGACGTACAATACAAACCCGCGGTGGAGTACGCTCATTGCCTGGGTCCTCACGTTTCGTCCGACAGAGAGCTCATTCTCTGCGGCCCATCTTATGTGTCCCTGCTCATTGTCCACCTCTCCTCCCACTGGCCATCTCCTCCCCTTGAATTGGCTTCATCAGATTTCATTCAAATGAGGGCCCTCAGAGACTGCCATAGAGGGCCTATGAAGGTGAACCCGGGTACGAGTGCCACGGGGCTCTCTGAGACCAGACCCACAGGGCAGGACCGGGATAGAAAGGAAAAGGGGGGGGGGGGAAATCCGTCCGCACAAAGTGGTGCCGAATTATAACCCAGCAGCACCACTGCAGTCCTGGCCGAACATGTATCAGAAAACCAATCATTTTCTCTCTCTAAATGGGTTCCTGGGCACAACACACAGACACACACACTCCGACGGGTCAGACATTTTTACATTGACATTAACATTTAGGGGATATTGCTGACGCTGACATCCAAAGTGACTTCATTCCCACAACGACGGCGGAGGCAACCACGCAGGGTGACAGCCAGCTGATTGGGAGCAGGCAGGGTGAGGAGTCATGCTCTGGGCCACTTTTACATCCAGCCAGGAGGAGCGGGGATCGAATTGGCAACCTTCCGGTTCACAGCCAACCCGCTCTACCTCCTGAGCGACTGTCGGCCCATTTTGCTGCTATACCGGTCAACCACGGCGCCGTTTTTTTCCGTCGTCTTCCTTCCTTCACGAGCCGTGTGTGTGCGCTCCAGTGAAACGTCCCCGGGGCGGACAGAATGGGAGCGCGGCCTCGGAAAATGTGGAGCGGCCGTGTTCCAAACGTCCCGTCGTGAGACGAGAGCAGCTGTGAACGAAGACAGGCTAGGCCCCGTATCTCTGTGTTGGCTAGCCAAGTGCTAATTAGTCACACAAAGGCAGCTAGGCGAAATGAGCGGAGTGAATTGAGGAGACTCTGTTGGGGGAAACGGAATGTTGGCAGGCAGTTGAAATATCGAATTGCGTCAATCATTGACTACACCCGGAACACTTCTTCTTCCCCCCCCGACGGGGAATGTTGTCTGGTCTTCGTGTAGTTGAGTGGTTGAATGGCTCAATGAACGCATTAAAACAAAGAAAGATTGTTGGCCGGGCTCAGTGCGATGCACTGTGTGCGACCACGTGACGCTTTCGCCGTTTGACCTTCTGAAAGAGCGGCGAGTAAGGGTTGGAATGTGGTGTGTTCCTTCCGACCAGACCACCACCACATGGCCTGTGTTTTTTTTTCTCCCTGGGACCGGATCTCAACTTGCCCTTGGATTCATCCTCCAATTGGCCACATGTGCATTTCACCGCCCTTCCAGCTGCCATCGGAACCACATGAGACGCCATTTTGTTTTTTTCACTCTTCTCCCCTTTGATTGTTAATCAAATGGTAGCGCGACCGAGCGTGTACGACCCAACCACTGAGCACTGAGCGTCATTTGTGGGACTTTATCGTCGCTACTGAACAAGGGGGGGGCGAACAAAAGACTTAACTATCAGAAGGGGTTAGAGAGGGACCGGTCAAGCAGGGAGGTGGTGGTGGTGTTGAGGGTGTGTGTGTGTGTGTGTGTGTTTGTGTGTGTGTGTGTGTGTGTGTGTGTGTTTGTGTGTGTGGGGGGGGGGGGGTAGTTAATCTGAGCAGCTGGCCGACTGGCAGGGGGAGGGGAGCCAGGTGGCTTAGCCTTGTCTTAAGAGCCCGCGTTCGTTAAGACCTTTCGGTGCTAAATATAGTCTCGTGTGAGTACCTTGCGTGCTGCATCAGAGACAATGGCTGCGTCTCCTCCAGGTGACTCACGAGAGACAATTAGCCACCTCTGTGATTTTGCCTGTTATAAATCACAACCCATGCATTTTCCTATGTCGAGAGACGTGTGTGTGTGCGTGTGCGTGTGCGTGTGTGTGTGTGTGTGGTAGAGGAACCAGGTGATTTGCATAACAGACAGTATCTCTCTGAACAACGCCGACAGCGGGCCGTGACAAGGCTTAACGGTGCTGCTGCTGTTGGTTTTGACGGAGGGCTGTTGACAGCGGGCCGGCCAATAGGAGGCCTGCAGGGGCAAGGCGTGAGGAAGGCAAGGATTCGAGAAAAATATTCAAATTAAAAATCATCAATGACAAAAAGATGAGCCAGTCTACAAACAAGTCTAGATTTACACAAAGCGAGACATTGTTTTGCTGTTTGGCTAAACTTGAATATGAAACATATTTGAAAGACCCATTAGATGACTAATTAACTAATAAAGAAAGTTAAATGTTGAATGATAGCTGTGACTCATTAAAAATGACATGGTTAAATAGAACATATATTCATTTGTGTATTTAATACAGGAAAATTGTATTCCATAGGAAGGTTCAGGTGTCAGTTTGAACATTGACAGATGAGTTGTATGCCAACCGTTCTTGTTAAATGTTAAATGAGGCTTTAGGGTGAAAACCTCAAAGTGGAACTGGTTCTACTCCATGAACACGGCAGTTGACCTGAATAAATAATCGTTTATGTTTGCTGATTTGAAGTTGTTGCTTTGACGTGCTAAACCATTAGCCCCGTACACAGTCAAGCTTTTGTTGTTTGATTTTAGGTGGAATCCAACCATCATCTACCAATCATTTTTGGTGACTATGTTGCAGAATGTTACAGAAGTCACCCTGCTTCACTCGCCACAATTTCTGAGAAAGACATTTTCTTATGGGTCATGAACCTAATTTGTGAGAAACACAGCCTACTTCTGCCTTTGAATATAAAAAGGTCTACTTATTCCTTCCTACTTTGTTAAAATTAAGGGGTTAAGGTGAAAACTAGGAGCAATTGGTATTAGCTGTAATAAAGTGGGGAAAAAGCTTGGTCTAAACTTGACCCTTATTAGGCAGAGTAGGCCTAATTGAGCCGTTACATGAACCTAAAACAATTAAGGATTGTTGTTATATAACCTCGCAGGGTTATACACCACAACACTAGCCATGTGAATGGCCCACTTGTGTTCTCCCACAAGGCCTTTGTTGTGGGGGGCTATATGTGAAAGATGCACCACCGCACAACCGTTTTCACATTCTGTCCTCCGAAAATGTACACTCCAGCCTGTCAATTGCAACGGTTATTTTTAATACCTGGATAACACGGATAAAACATTTTAATTAGCTCTCATATTTATTTTTCAAAACATCCCCTGCTCGTCTCGACGCAAGCGCACAATAAGCAGCGCACAAGCAAATCAGCCACAGGCTAGACGGCTGACGTCAGAGCGCGACTGAACGCAGAGCCCGCGTGCAATCCCAGCTTTTTTCCCCCCTTTTCCCCCTCTCGCGTCCGACGTCCCGTGCACAATGAATGCGCTCGTGCTCAGCGATGCGTCTTGAATATAGACTCAGCAGCAGCAGAGTCTATATATATGCCTACATTTGCTCGAGGAGCTGCGTTTGAGCCTGTGAGGGAGCGTTGTAGAGAGAGGGAGGGAGGGTGTGGAGGGGAGGGGAGAAAACACGGCCATTCCCATCCCTTCTCGCGATATGGGAATGTAGTCCGGTGCCTTGATAACGTCGGCGGATTCTGTGCCTCATAAAGAGACCTTCCGAGATGCACCGTGGGCTCATCGCTGCCGCCGCCAACAGCAGCAGCAGCAGCCCTACAAGGAGGAGCCCCGTATCTGATTGCGGACCGGTTCCGCCGCTATGGTGTTCAGACGGAGAACAAGGTAGGCGAGGAAAATAAGATCCGTCCCCCCATCCGATCTCATGGTCAAGGCGTTTGTTCCTTTCAAAACGGTGCCGTTCTTGAACCGTGGCGTCGGGACACAAGGGGGGATATGTCACGTAGAATCGGGACGTTTTCGGAACAGTGATTTCAGGCCGTCGATTTGGGGAGAGGATTGGAGCGAAAACTATTTGTGTGTGTGTGTGTGTGTGTGTGTGTGTGTGTGCGTGCCCGTGCCCGTGTGTGTGTGTGTGTGTGAGTGATAAATAGGCAATTGTTCTTCTCTGCGGGTTTAATATCGCTCCCGCCCGCAGATATAAGGGAAGGTACGCAGCCACACGGGTGGAATAGCTTCTGAAGACGTGAACCTATTTGTTTACCAAGCGAATCAGAGGTGGACACCTCACTGCCACTCTCACGTCAGATTGACATGGGGGAAGCGTTTCGATTCTGAGAACACTTTCTTTTCTATTGATGTGGTTTTGCATAGACCTTTGTCCCTTTTGTATGTTTTGCTGTCTGTCTGTCTCCTTTTTTCAACCATCGTTTCACACAAAGCTATAAGAAAACCTTCTTTTGTTTTTCTTTTGTTCTTTTTTAAAATGGATTTATATTCTATTGTACAGAAACATGCTATTAAATGGCTGCTCCTCTTTCCTCCACCCTCCCCCTGTTCGTGGCACATCTCTGCCCTGCCAGGAGGATGTGCGGGCTGGGCTGCTACCGGCCAGGGCCCCTGTGGCTGTGGAAAGCCCTCCTGGTGTTTGTTGCCATCGCCTTCGCCGGGCAACTCATGGGTCTCATTTTCAACAAGAGGTAAGAGAAACATGCACACACCCACGCACACATGTATATGAACAAGCACACGCACGCACGCATATGAACATGCTTGCACATGTGCACATAGCAACATTCATACACACGCATATGAACATGCATACACATGCACACGCATACACACACACATAAGAACATGCACACACACACATGCACACACGCATATGAACATGCATGCACGCACGCATGCATACATGGCATGCACATATGAACATGCATGCACACATATATACACACTCTGACTCCAACACACATAAGAAATAACATCTTTGAAAAATGAGTGGTGTCAAATGTCCTGAACAATTTATCGCTGGATATTGGCACGAGTCTGTTGAGTTCTTCAGGCTTAATATCCAAATAACCTGCGACTTGTACAGTGCATCACAACGGTGTGATGCCGGCAAACATTTCTCTCCATTTAACATGTTTTATTCATGTGGCGTGTTTAATGCAGCGGGTACTTTAGGCCATGTCTGTGTTCACTTCAAACCATCGCCGGTATATAAAGGCAATGGAACGACTCCCTTTGCACGTATCACCATGACAACCTTTTGCCCGGCTGCACCAAGCCACGCAGCGCTTCTCTGTCGCAATTACGCTCCCAATCCATCATCAATCTCACTTTCAGCGCGTGATTAAGGCTGGCTTTTAGAGCCTGCCATTAACGAGGACTTTCCTAATGAACCAGACAGAGTTTGAGTGACCCTAAATCCAGCAAAATGTAAAACTGCTGTTCTGTAAAACGGGTTCAAACCTCCCCCGGCACTAACCGACTTGCACTGACGCAAACCAGAGTCCAGAGTTATGTTTAGAATCGATCTGCTTTCTAGAAAAAGATCCCAGTGAGTGGCATGCACTGTGTTCTGTGTATTGGTAGGTTTTCTTAAACATTCCACTCAAACCAGTTTTTTGCAGATTCATTCCAAGTTAAACAGCAAACCCGCATCAACATACTTCTTGCATGAGGTGGTCGATTGGACCTAGTTTAAGTTCTTATCATCTTCGAGGAGGTATACAACTAAAAGCTTTGCTACGGCGGACCTCATCGCTTCAATGTAACCCCCGATAAGATAAGGATTGTATTGTTTCTGTAAACAAAAACTGAACAATTTATATAGAGGCTGTTAAAGTGGACAAAACAAAACAGTGAGATAAGGAAGGAAAAGCCTTTTCATTAATTTCAATTTGCCATGCAGCTTCTATAGAAGACTTGCATGTTTAGCTTTCCATCCAGGGTTGTTTTTTTTCCCCCTGAAAATGCAATTGAATACGTGCAGTCCAGATTTTGAACCAGATGTTGCCAGGATGGCCCATTGTTCTTCTGTGTAGAGACCCGCCTTCGCGGGGTCTATAGGAATGTCTTATGTGCACATTGCTCCAGGGGGCTGTGAGCCTCTATTGGGGCATGGCTCTCGGTCACGGTTTGGATGACTGAGACTTTGGATTCCAAAGCCACACCTTCCTCTGACTAATGATTCATCGGACTGCGTCCCCTGGGTTCCCGTACTCCTCCTCCTTTTGTTCGCCTTGTCGTTTCTCTGCTTTTCTGTCGACTCGTACTCTTCTCTCTCTCTCTCTCTCTCTCTCTCTCTCTCTCTCTCTCTCTCTCGCTTTCTCGCTTTCTCGCTTTCTCACTGGCTCTCTCGCTTTCTCGCTTTCTCACTGGCTCTCTTCTCTCCCTCCCTCCACTTCCACGTGTCTAGCCCCTTCCCCCATTGTATTCTCTGTTCTTGCCCTTTCTTTTTTTATCCCCCACTCTCCCTTACTCTCCAGCTCACTCGGAACACACACAGACATGGACACACACACTCTGGGTTCCCCTGTAAACATCTGGGAGCTTTCTCTTCACTGAGGCTCCCCAGATTTAGTTTTCCTTTTTTTCCCCCCTCCTGTACCAGCCTGAGAGCTAGGCTCCGACGGTCTGGAGAGACTGGGGTTAATCATGTGTGCACGCGTAAACACCAGCTCACATTCAACGTGACCTATCTAAATCGCCGGCCAGATGTCAAAGCAAAGTGTAACTTTGTTACCGTGTGTGTGAAAGTAACAACGCTTTGGGGGGGGATTCGTACCGCTGTGGCTATTTAGTGTAGCCAAAGGCTTTGAATAGGTTCCGCGAGTCGCAGGAAATGTTGCTTAGTTGACCAGGGTTTGCATGTGCCGTGATTCACCGAGGCTCTCGCTCTGTCTGTGGTTCACTCTCGACCACGGAGGTTTGTGTATGTTTATATACATGTACCGACTCCCACTTTGCCACAGACGGGCTCGCCAAAACCAAGTGGATCACAGTGTCCTTGCGTCCGGGGCTCACCGATTCGCTCTCCCTCCTCTCCCCCCCCCCCCCCCCCCCCCCGTTCAGCGGCGCCCAGCCGGCGACGCGCCTGCTGTTCTACGCCTCGGACGTCCAGGGGCCCCCGCTGGGCTCGTGCCGGCCCCACACCCGCCTCATGTTCCTGAAGACCCACAAGACGGCCAGCAGCACGGTCCTCAACATGCTCTACCGCTTTGGCGAGGAGCGCGGCCTCCGCTTCGCCCTGCCCATGGGCTACCAGCTGGGGTACCCCCTGCTGTTCAACGCCCACCGGGTCAAAGGTTACCAGGGGCCCCGAGTCCTGGACTTCGACATCATGGGAAACCACATGAGGTTCAATAAGCCTGAGGTATGTTCCCCCGGATCAGAGGCAGAAGTGCCTTGGAAAAGAAAGTGTTTCATTCGTTTCCCCCCCCCCCCCTCATTTTTAGGGCTGGGTTGAAATTGCACATTACCTCAGTGAGATTGGCCTAGGGCAGTAATGATGACGACGCCCCTCGGTGGTACGAAACTTTGTATTTCTATAATACAAGTTAAACTGCATAGCGATACATTGCTGCATAGACATGTTTCTGAAATTGTAGGCATACACTTCGAGGCGTATTGTTTTAAATCCCTGTTGATTCTTGTAGCAACTAAACACTCCACCTCCTAATGCCTTGTTCCGTCTGTTCTGTTTTGGTTTTTATGAATGCATGCACATGCAGGCCTACTGTCAAGGTCAGAGTGGTCGGCACACATGTTTTTATCTGACCAAGCAGTAGCTTTCCCCCTGTGGTGCCGAGCCAATAGAGCGAATGGCACGCTTGGCTCTGAACAGTTAAGCTTTACAAACAAGTTGGGATGGAGAACATGATTAGGTGCTCGGACAGGGTCATGGAAGATCAAACCGCAGGTGTTAAAACCTGGAGTCTGTAGCCTTGCAGAGACTGGGCTTTCCATCAGCAGAAACGCAGTGTTGCAGAGAAAGTAGCCCGATGGGGATACTTGTATTACGAAGCAGATACCACAGTGAAGTTTTTTTCTTTTTTTGGTTAAATGAGATGCTTAATAGTAGGTGAATATACAGCCAGAGAAGTGCCTGACGCAGCAGTTTAAGGAAACTCAAATATTTCAAATGTACATTCAAATTCAAAACTGATGCCATTCATATATCAATGTACGTTAGGGAGTTCTGTGCTTTTTTTTTGGTGTATTTGCATATATTAGTAGCCAAGTTGACTTCCTACTCACCCACTTGTTATTAATAGAAGCATTTGAAAGTAATCAAATCAATATTCACAAGCTTCTTACAGGCTTCTTGCGAGCCAATTATTTAGCCTTTAAACATCTTGGTTAAAGGGATGGAACATAAAAGTATCTTTCCAGTTGAAAATCAATATTCAAATCCGAAGCAGCATAAATCTAGCCTGACCTCGGAAATCAATTCGCAAATGCATCTTAGTCTGGAAAGTCTCGGTGCATTAAGGATTTCCACGGGGCTTAATCAACGTGCTCGGAGAAATGCCTCGGGACGCAACGGCGCGGACCTACAATCAGAATAATCAGTCAGTTTGACGAAAACCCCATGCGGAGCCTGAACTAACGAGAGCCTCCCGTTTCCCTCAGGTAGAGAAGGTGATGCCTGAGGACACCTTCTACTTCTCCATCGTCCGGGACCCCGTGGCCCTGACGGAGTCCTCCTTCGCCTACTACAAGGAGGTGGCCCCGGCCTTCCGCAAGGCCAAGAGCCTGGGCGACTTCGCCGACAACCCCCGGCAGCACTACGACCCGCGCCTCCGCAACAACCACTACGCCCGCAACCTGCTGTGGTTCGACTTCGGCATGGACCACAACGCCAACTTCTCGGAGGGCCTGGCCCTGCGCGGCGAGGCCCTGGTGCGGCGGGCCTTCCGGCTCATCCTGGTGTCGGAGTACTACGACCAGTCCATGGTGCTGCTGCGGCACGCCCTCTGCTGGCCGCTGGACGCCGTGGTGTCCTTCAGCCTCAACGCCCGCCAGCAGAAGCCGCCGGGCGGGGCCGGCGGCGGCGGCGAGAGCTGGATGGACAAGGCGGCGGCGGCGGCGGTGGCGGCGGCGGTGGGCGTGCGGGGCGGGCGGCCGCCGATGCGGGCGCCGCCCGACCTGTCGCTGACGCCGGCGCAGCGCGAGAAGCTGCGGGAGTGGAACGCGCTGGACTGGCACCTGTACCAGGCCTTCAACCGCAGCTTCTGGGAGGACGTGCGGCGCTTCGGGCCGGAGCGCATGGACCAGGAGGTGGCGCTGCTGCGGGCGCGGCGGGACCAGCTGGCCCGCGTCTGCCTGCGCAACGGCGGGAGGCCCGTGGAGGCGCAGCGCATCAGGGACAAGGGCATCCGGCCCTTCCAGAGCGGCGTGGTGAAGATCCTGGGCTACGAGCTGCAGCCGGGCCTGGACAACGGCACCACCGAGGCCTGCCTGCGCCTCATCCGGCCGGAGATCCAGTACAAGGACGTGCTGGACGCCAAGCAGTTCCCCCGGCCGCAGTTCGTCAAGGGGCCCCCGGGCCAGCGGCCCCGGGGCCCGGCGATGGCGGTCGGCGGGGGCTACGTGGGAGGGCGCCCCTTGTGGAACAGAGAGAGACTCCCCCAAGGAGCGGGAGAGGGGGCAGGGCCCCGGGGGGGCTGGACTATGGCGGCGGCGGAGAGGGAGTGGTTGGCGAGGCAAAACCAGACTTCGCTCCTACGAGCCGACGCCAAAGGGAGACTGAGATAGTGTGGGGAATGGGGGGGCGGGGGGGGGGACCCCACGAGGCCCACGCTAGTTCAACTCCACCTTGCGCTGCTCTACCAGGACCTACCCTGCCGTACCTTACCGTATGCCTTTTAACTGGACCAACTGAAAAGGATTGCTTCTCCATTTGTTGTATTTTAATGCGTTTGTCATTAAGATGGGGGGAAAGTTCCCGGTACGATTCCATTGCTGTGAAAGGGGTATGGCATTCCAGACTTCAGCAGACAGCTGATTTGTGTCATTTCCATGGTAGAGAATGTCTCATATTTCAAGTAGGTTTTCAAATTGGTCCCATTAACATCAACAAAATGGGAAACCCAGACCAATAGTATTCTCTGTATTATTATTTTGCTGTTCATTCGACTCACTCTGAGCCGAGTCTAATGAAACCTCAGAACAAATAGATTCTTTATTTATTAGTTATATGGCACAGTGTGAATCCTCAACCATCCAGTCGCTTTCACGCGATCGTTAATAGATAGTCCACGGCATGAAAAGGTGCAACAACAACAACAAAAAAGCATATCGAATTGGCTAAATGAAGCGGGAAACGCAACCCTTACTAAGGACCAAGATCGAGACTTTGAATATCTTATACGGCTGGTCAAAAGAAAAGCGTTCAAGCTTTCATGTGCAACAGCCCACTGCTGTTGGGACGTGTTAGCGGGCCGTGCTGAGGTCAAATTTAGACGTGCGCTTGGCAACCCACGCTCATGGAGGACGGAGAGCGTCGCGATGTGGGAGAATCGATTGCGATTTCTGAAGAGGCCGCATGTCACATTAAAAAAAAAAACAATTTTCTCGGCAAGCAAATGCGTTCTTGAGGGGGAGGCGCCCGGGTATGTGGGAGATGGCGTGTGTGTGTTTTTGCAACAGGACTACACTGTGGATGAATTCCTTTTTTATGTAATTATAATGATCCGTCCAAAGTATTTTCGAGGTAACATAACAGCAGTTTTGCTGGGAGTTCCTAATTTTGGGGAATTGTTGCTGTGGGTTATCGGTGCGGGGGAGACACGCTGTTGTTAAGAAACAGCTGGCCTTGTTCTCCTGTGCATGTTATTTTGTACCTGTGCACACTTGCAAAAATCTCTCCTGCGTATTAGCTGCCGCTCGTAGGCCTATCACATGGACGTGCATAAACTCGCACACAATGTGCAATAATGTGCGCACATTCATGCTAATGCCTCAACATTGACAGGCATGGCTTTTGATGTTGTTAAACCCAGTAGCCTACTAACGCACCTCCCACGACACTTGCAACGCGCACACTCGCACGCTTTCTTTGTGTCACTCAAAACAACATTGGCGGATACAACGGACTAAGCTGTCAACCAATTGACCCTCAAATCTGGCAAAGACTGCTTCTGGCCAAAAGATACCCTATCTTCTTTCCTAAGCTAAATAGATAATGGTAAGATAGATAGTCCACTCCTTGTGAGAACACTGACCGCTATGTAAGGACACCTGCTGGTATTGCTTTGAAATTACATTTGCATTTCCATTTATCTTAATGTAACAACTTTTTTCCTTGTTTTAACTTGTTTTAACCTTGTTTTTATTCTGAAATGAACTAGTTGGAAATAAGTAATTGATGGTGACTATTGCTGTAGCTCTTCAATAACTATTGACTGATATATCTAATGAACAAGAAGAGTTTAATTGTAATGTGCTACACATCTGGCATTACTGCCTAATTATTAGTTCAGGGTTCAAAAGGAACCCTGGATAGATTTGACAATTCAAAGAAATTGTTTTCCATGTTAGAGCAGTTGATTGGCCGGTAAATCCGGCAGGTAAAAAGACAACATTGTTAGTGTCTTTAGCCCCTCCCTGATCATGTGACGATCGATGGGGAACGTCGTCAGTCCTCAGTGGTTTCATTTTACAGTCAATGGGGTGGTGTCAGGTTAGCTCAATATTACCAGCCAGCCTCTCGGACTCGTGTTCTCAATCCACCCCCCCAGTGAAAAACAATGTGCGCGATTGTTGCTTTTTTTTTTAATTGGAACCTGGCTATGCTCTAGCTGAGTTTCGAATTGGCAGTTGTTACAGAAAAGCGACTCATTGTAGTTTGGTGTCTTTTTGGTTAATCATTGGCTATCTCTTTGTCATTTAACGGATAGTTGCCGCTTTGTCAGAAAGGTAGCGACGACAGCAGCATGAACAGATTAAAGAAAGGTATAGGAACAGAAGGATCCTGAATATTGAGAAAGCAACCTGTTGAAAAATTGTTCTGAACACATGGAGATGCGTTGCTGAATGATGGCCCATTTCACTTGATCGCACAGGGTTTAGTCTTAGTTTGCGTGTTCAAGATCCCATTCATTCATCCTGGGTTTTTAACTTTGATTGTGGTACGACTTACAACACAGACATAATAATAATATAATAATAATAATTCTATGCTTTGCCTTTTCTGCTTACAATGCAGTGTTTATTTGTATTGGAAGATGGACTCATGGTTAGCTCACGTTGATTGAATATTCAGGTTTCAGCGTCTGTTTTTGACGGTGGTTTTTCTCTTATATTCTGGCTTAAGTCTCATTGCAGAGGCGACTTTCCTTTTAAGTCAGAAGAAAACTGCTAAGTGAATTGAAGGATCATTTTTATGCCTCACAATAGGGTCAACGGCAAAACCTTAGTTTCCGGTATTTATTATTGTAATTAACCTTTGTACATATATTTATTCTTTAAGGAATATGTCATGTGTGGGCGTGACAGTGGTACGTGGTGGGTTGTGTTACGGTTCAATGAAATGCACATTCATTATGTTAATAAAAACATTTTCCAGCAGTATTTCCCCATATTTTATTTTGTGAACTTCAGGAAATTATAATTGAATGATTTATTTTATGCACAGGGACTGAGAAAATGTTTATTGGTCTGATTATGTTTTTGTTTTTTTGGTTGATATTTAGGTATTTACAAGATTGTTTGTTTTAAACATTACTGTTAGTTGTATTCTTTCATTTGAATTTCTTCAATTGGTCAAAAAAAATAAATTAAATACATGTAATTAAAATAGGCATCGGCCATTTAATGAGAAAGATGGACCAATGGTATTATTAGTATTATTAGTTGCAATTTAACATGCTGCTATCCTGATCACTTTGATAACACATCTGACATGTCTTTATTTGTGGCTAGGTTATATATGTTAATCCTTCCCCGATTTATTCACTGAGGGTTGAGCGGGTTTTAAACCAAATTACTTATCAGTGATAAGTAGCCTACACAATACATTAGACAATGGCATCATAACAGCCCCATTCATCAGCATCAGCATCAAAGTGAACATCGAACTTTGTTTAGAAGTTCTGTCTATTTTGAATTGCCGCTCTGCTGCCCTGTGCTCGATTAGCCATCCTGACGACTGCCCTCTTGTCAAAGAGAAGCAGCGAAAACAGTCGGGACTCAAGTTTTTTCAATTCATTCTACATATTTATAATCGGCGATGGCTGTAGTTTAAGAAGTTTTTATGTTCTTTTTGACGGATGGCTCCCAGAGCGAAAAGCGACCGGCGTGCATGTTTTTACTTTTGAAGTTAGTTGTATCATCAAAGGCGGCTAGGCAGGAAAGCTACCCCCAGGCACCTGCGCTATGGTCGCGATGATAGAATCACAATGCGAGTACTTCATGTATTTCCCCGCCGTCCCGATCTCGGACCTATCCGACGCGGCCAAATTCAGGAGCGTCCCCCAGCGGAGGCACCTCTATCTCGGCGAGACGGTGCAGTTCCTTCTGGTGCTGCGGTTCAGGGATGGAGGAGCGACATCCACCAAGGCTGGCTGGAGAGAACTGGTGCGGTCTCTCTCGGCGGTGGCCAGTGTGTCACTTGGCGAGCCGCAGCAACCTAGACCCGAATCAAGTCAGTTTCAGCAAGACTTTCAGAGTAGTTGCAGCGAGGATGGGGGAGATGAAGAGTGCGAGATGGAAGAGGCGACCCCGTGTCGGGTGGAAGAGAGGACCAAAGTTTTTAGACACTGCAAGCCTCTTCTCAATCACAACGTCGGACGGCAGAACCGGACAGAAGAGTTTCAGGTATTGCCCACATTGTGTCAGTATTGTTATTATTTTATATGTCCGATATTATAACTGAATTAGTACAAGGCGTTTGATGTAACTTCAGAATGTAAAAAAGGTATGAGTTCATGTGTGCTATTGAGATCACAGCTACAAATGGCAGTCACGTGTAACAGGAAGTAGCACGCTTGATACACTTCATCTGAAAGGTTACATTACACACACACACACACACACACACACACACACACACACACACACACACACACACACACACACACACACACACACACACACACACACACACACACACACACACACATAAACCATACTCACTTCCTTCCTGCATGAGATAAAAAAATGACATGACATCCAAAATCGAAATGTTTCGGCAATAGACTAATGACATTGGTGTTGTGTTTTGTGTGACCTCATCTGCCTTAACATTGAATTTGCGCAGCTTTGTCTATGTGCTGCTTGTTTGTCGGTTGCTGCTATCAAGCGGATACTGTGATCTTTGTTCCACAACAATTTATTGCACCCGAGAGATTGTGAAAGGAAAGCAGAGGCATGCTTGCACCTGTCCGTCAGAGGTCTGCAGGCGGCGCCTGTGGCCGTTTGTGTGTGTGGGATTGGAAGACGCAGCCAACTGACAATTCATCCAACTTCTATATCTTTTATCTATATCTGGAGGTCGCATAAGTAGGCAGCTGGGACTTTCTCCCATGGGAAATCAGGGGGGGCGAGGGTTAAAACTAGTTTCAGGTTTTTGCTAGTGTTGTGTTTTTTTCAGTTGGAAGGGTCTATCTGAAGCTTCAATAATAACTGCTCGGCCCCACACACTACATGGATGGGTTTTGGCTCTATCTGCTTGTGTGCACTCGATACGACAGAATTCTCACATCTGTGCAAAATAACTTGCTTCTTCATAAATCAACCAATGGGAGGTCAGGCTGGTTCCTGTATCCAGGCGGAGGTCTATTTGCTCAGACAGCCACAGCCCACAGGTATCCCCTACTGTAGCACACTGGCCAACAGGACGAGATGTTTGCACTCCGGCACATTAGACTCGTGTGTACAGGATTTCTTTCCTTGAGTGTTCAATGTCTCCTCCTTCTCTCTTCACTTCGACCTAGTCACCCCTCGAGGCACCGGTGGTGGTGAACGATGAGGTGGTGTTCCCGCTGACGGTGTCCCTTGACAAGCTGCCGGTCAATACATTCAAAGCCAAGGTGTGTGTGTGTGTGTGTGTGTGTGTGTGTGTGTGTGTGTGTGTGTGTGTGTGTGTGTGTGTGTGTGTGTGTGTGTGTGTGTGTGTGTCTGTGTCTGTGTCTGTGTCTGTGTGTACGCACGTGGCAGGGGTGTGTGTGTGCTTGAGTTTTGCATACATGGTAGGTGTCGGGTGTGTATGTTTAGTACCAACCTTGTGCATATAAAAGTACATAGCATTGGTGCTATGTACAATCTCACCCTCTGTAGATACAGGCACTTGTTTTTTATTGGTGTGTGTGTGTGTGTGTGCGTGTGTGGTGACGATCAGATCGTGGTGACGGTGTGGAAGGAGGAGCAGGAGAAGGTGGAGGTCAGGGAGCATGGGTACCTGAGGGTTCTGCAGCTCATGAGCCCCCTGCAGATCTTCGGACAGGACCTCGGCTCCTTCAAGGCCCAGGGTGGGGTCCCATATACACAAACTCTCTCTCTCTCTCACACTCACACGCACACTCACACTCACACACACACACACACACACACACACACACACACACACACACACACACACTCTCACACACACACACACACACACACACACACACACACACACACACACACATATTCAATTGCTGGCTCACTCACTCATGCTTTCTCAATTGCAGATTAAACAATGTTGATGAGAAATCATGCATATAACAACCACGTAGGTGGTGTACTGTTTATCCTGTCTCTGTTGATAATGTCTGAAGGAAATTGGCCCCTTTAATCTCGGATTCAATATCTTTGTGTGGTTTATTTGCGACATGATTAAGTCTTTGATGAATTTTCTATTTAACAAGGTGTGTGTGTGTGTGTGTGCGTGCGTGTGTGTGTGTGCAGTCAGCACCACACTGTGCGTTCTTCCTCCGCCCGCAGTCCAATGCCAGCAGATGACTGTGTCGGGTAAACACCTGACAGTGCTCAAAGGTAAGAGGAAGACACATTTACACAACAAACACACACAAGCCCTCCCCCTGTAGGAAGTTCAGTCTATGGTGTCTCTGTCTCTGTCTCTGTCTCTGTCTCTGTCTCTGTCTCTGTCTCTGTCTCACTTTTTCACCAATGAAAGTACACACAGAATCCAATAATGACCAACAAAATCATGTTTTTTTTAGAAACCTTTCCAATTCATTACGAAGAATAACACACGAATTGCATTTACGTCAATAAAGTTGATGTGTTTTGTTGGCACACTTTTTTGGCAGCAACAACGAGTGTGTTCGATCCATCCCCATCATGAGACAAGGGTACTTGTCACTCCATATCCAGTTAAAATCAATCAATCAACTGTCTAAACATAAATAAGCACTGTTGTCATTCGCAACCATGCTGGACTTGGTTGGATGTTAGAATAGTTTAGATGGAATTGTTTGGCTAGTTACATTCATTTCCTATTTAATCAAGCAAAGTGCAAGAACTGGCTCCCCCCCCCCCCCCACACACAGGTCTAGTGGGGCGGTAATGTAATTATTGAGTTTGATTTAATTGCAGTCATGCGGACGGCATTTAATACATTTTACAAATGAAAAACGTCGGTCTCTTCCCTCACACACACACGCACGCGTGCACACACACACACACCGTTATCATCGGCTGTCAAATTGATTGAGCGGCTTTTGGTATCCATGACAACAGCCGTGCGCACAATCATGTGATGGAATGTGATCAAAGGGGCACACAGCACCGCACGGTTGTCACATGCGACCAGCAACCTTGTTTGAATGTGTCCTTTTTTGGATTCTGTGATCGTATCGACGCAACCTTTTTTCTTTAATAAGTCCAGTCCCCGCCCCAGAGAACAAAGCGTGGGTTATACCACAGCTCCGTGCTGCTTGGAATGGAGAAGTATGTTTGCTGCTATGCATCCTGCCGGTCATCATTGTCTCTATGGCTCTGGTTTCAATGGTGCTTCCCAATGTGGTGCAAGAGAGGCACATAATGAAAGTCACACAGAGAGTTTCAGTTTTCAGCACGCGCCCAATGTTACCCGGTGGAAATCATCAGGACAGAAAAAGTAGAATTATGTTGTTGACGGGCAATGTTTTTTTGGTACTCCAATAGCTTCATATTTTCAACTGACTGTATCCATATTTAATAAGGGCTTTGTTTGTGTGCATGGTTTGTGTGAGGCTGAGCTGCCTGCACACAGTGTGTCATGGTGCATGTTTCACCCCTCGAGCCCCCTTGGTGTGTCAGCTGGGCAGAGTGGGCGGCGAGTGTTTTGCTGCTGGGCACAGATAACATCCCATAATCGTCAGTCTGCTCTGAACCTGCTCATCGCCAAAAACGGCTGGCCCAAAAGGGTGCTTCAGGATGTGTTGTTACACAGCTTTGTTGAATCCTCGATTCTCATTTGTCGATTATGACATTATTATGGTCTGTTATAACCGACTGTTGCTCTGGACACGATTCCCCAACCAAAAATGTTGAAGCGGAAGCAGTAAAAAAAATGTTTTGGTGGTTGTTTCATTTGGTGTCAAATGATATAATTCCTAAGTAAGTAGCTGTGTTTTAGGTGGGATAATGTACAGCAGGCCGATAATGTGAATTAAGCCCCTACAGGTTATCGAAGGACTTGGTCACGTCATCCTTTACTAAATGCATAATATAATTTTTGTTAATATCTATTATTTTTGTGGGATTTGTTCTTTAGGGACAGGACAGTCAAGACCTATAGGGCAGTGGTGTTGAAGAGAGAGGCAATGACATGTTGGAATAGTGGAAAACACGGCGGAATCTAACCTGGGTTGATACAGGACGTGCTGCCCTAGGTGTTGAGCAAACCAGCGGGTTGATTGGACCGCCCCACTGGGGACGTGTAATCATGTTCCATCCAGTGTCTCAGTTAGCCGGGCTAACGCCAGACCTCCTCTCAATCTACATTCAGATGAGGTCTGGGAACCACACATTAATTTTCTCGTATTTTGGGCGTGGTTTACGATTGCCCGGAGCCGTTTATTGGGCGCTACGACTGTCTATCATATGAGTCTCTACGTAGCTCATAGCCATCGAAGCCTGTTGGTAGCAGGACAAAGACGTCCTTCTTGGTAATGAAAGAGTTTAACGTCAAAAGTTGCTATTTTTTCAAAATAAACTTGCGTTCTAAACTACTTAAAACACTATCTAAGGCTGCATCGAAAGGTAACGCGTCTGCTGCCATTTTGGATCTGTAAACTACATGCTTCGGTGTGTCGCATAGACGTCGACATCGTCTTGCCGTCCCTCCCCGTTCTGTGATTGGTTCCCTATCTCAGGCGAAAATCGGATCCATGGAATCCAGGCTGCCTAGCAGCGCGAAATGAAATCGCGCGCAAGGCAGCCTGGGTATACCCAGGGTCTCAGTGGGTCTGTGATGTGAATCCTTTAGTATTATGCCTACTGATGAACAACATGCAGTGTGCACATCCAAAGCACTGTTGATTTATCATTGTTTATTTGATATGTGAGGCAGAACATGGACAGCCGCGGTGGAAATCTCGTCCCCTAGGAAACCACAGCATTCATTCGGATAGACAATAGCGCCCACGTATATAAATATATATCAATATAAACACGAACAATAGTCGCCTGTCGCATTCTGCCGTCCCATTGTTTCCTGCCTTTGTCTACAAGCATGCCTCTTGTGTTTTAATTCACTCGCTCACTCATACTTCCCGCCCGCCTCCGCAGTGCTGAACAGCAGCTCCCTGGAGGATCTGTGCATTCGGGACATGAAGATCCTCCCCAACTACAACTCGTCCTACCTGCCCATGATGCCGGACGGCTCGGTCCTGGTCATGGACAACGTCTGGTTAGTCTCTTGATTCCCTTGTTTAGGATTGATGTTTAGACAGCGTTTAGTTTGGCCCTCTTTTAGTCTGCAAATCAGATTTATCCACGTTGTCCGCGTGTTGGGTAAGCAAGGATGAATCCATGTTGACCTCAAATCAGTTGACCCCCATCCTTAAAGCTGCTTCAGATGTCCTTTCACGAGTCGAGGCAGGAAATTGAATTCATCTCGGTTTCCCCTGTGATTAATCTTCGGAAGTCATTTCTAATCTCCTTCCGTCTTGCGTTTATTTTTTTTTTCCTCGACCGAATGAGATTAAAAAACGTACCCGATTGTTCTTGACATCTTAATACGCCGAGTCAAAGTCCGTTGATACTAACGGACTCCCCCCGGCCTCCCCGCGGTGTCTCCCCTTCCCCCGGGCAGCCACCGCTCGGCCGAGGTCACCACGGCCTCCTTCAGACGGGTGGCCAGCGAGTCTTCGCGCCTACCCAGCATGCTCTCTGCCTTGGAGGAGCAGAACTTCCTGTTCCAGTTGCAACTGCGAGATCGGCCTGAAGAAGACTCGGATGAGGTGAGGAAGAGGCGGGGAGGGGAGAGAGGGAGAGAGAGAGACAGAGACAGAGAATGAATTATGCTGACATGGCTTATGAAAGAAAAGCATATTTCCTTTTTTGTTTTTTATAAAAACCCGTCCGTTTGTTCAGATGTTTGAAGCATTCTAGTGACGCATGGCAACACTCGTCATCCAAGGAGCGGAATATTTTGAATCTCTCATTCCCGACATCACCAATAGAAATGACAAGAAGAAAAGCAACAATCGAGATATCCGGACCTATTGTAGGTCACCGCTTACGCTCAGAGACTTGTGCTCTGTCGACGTCTGGAAACACATTCAGCACAACCGCACAGAGCCAGCCCTTTGAATAGCCAAACAAACCGAATACAAAGCTCCTTCCCTGTACTGCATGATCCCTTTGAACCAGGATGCTGTGAGGAAGGCAACATGGGATTTGTTGACCAAAGCGTCAAGACTGTTAACTCTGACTTGAAAAACAGATCTTTGAATAAGGATGGAAGTCTGGATAAACTAGATCTATGGCTGGTGAGGAAGTCAACACGGACACGAACACTGAGAGATAAATGATTGTTGCTGTGGGTAAATTTGGCAGCAGATCGAGCATAATTGACAATCTGCCGAGAACAAAGGCCGGTTAATGCCAGCCTTGTACTGTGATTCTAGGAACACCGTTTTCAGATGCTTAATGAATACCTTGATAAAACGGAATAACATCATTACAAGAAAAATACTGATTTATTTTGTCAATCACTTCAAAAGCCCCCTATATTCCCACCAGGTGTGATGTCACTAGATGGTGAAATAGGGGACCTTTTTTTAAAAATAAATAAAAATAAAAAAATAAATAAAAAAGACGATAAAGCTGAATTTGATCATCTTCCCTTACTGGGTCCCTACCGCTGAACGAATAGGACTGAATGTGCCTTTACGCTCGTCACTTCTTGGCCTAACGATTTCCGTGTCACTGGATGGTGTGTTCTGCTTCAGGGTCTGGAGCTGCCACTCATCGCTGTGGTTCAGTGGTCCGTGTCCAGGCTGCCCTTCCTCAGGTAACACGCGGAGAAAGGCCCTCTCTGCCATCGATCACGCTCTAAACGGTTTCATCTCAGCCTGGGCCCCGCTTTTGTAATCTCGCCTCCGTCGTGCCTTTTCCAACCTGGTTTCTTTGTCTATTGAATCATTACGTTCATATGTTTACTATCATCGTCACACCACCTTGTGGGGTATTATTCCTGGCTTTTGCATGTTGATACATCCTGGTGACACGCCCCCCCCCCCCCAGATACATCAGCACCCACTACACCCTGCCCAGCGTGCGCCTGAACCGCCCCCAGCTGGTGATGACCGCTTCCTGTCTCGGCGGCGTGCGACCCCGGGAGTGCTTCCAGGTCAAGTACACGCTGCTGAACAACCTCAGGGACTTCCTGTCCGTCCGTCTGGTGTGGACGCCGCCTGGTAAGTTGTCAGGAAGAGGTTTTCCTTCTTTTTTTTAATTTATTTGATTGGGTGCCATGTGTCTAAGGAGGTAAAGCGGGTTTGCTTGTAACCAGAAGGTTGCTAGTTCGATCCCCGGCTCCTCGTAGAGTGTCGAGGTGTCCCTGAGCAAGGCGCCTAACCCCTAACTCGCCTTGCATGGTTGACACCGCCGCCGCAGCCATTCACGTGCGCATGAAAGGGTGAATTTGAGGCAATATTGTAAAGCGCTTTTGAGTGGCCACTGGTTAGGAAAGCGCTGTATAAATGCAGTCCATTTATTGTCCGTCTGCGAGCATACAGAAACACGTCCTCCAGCTTGATTCAGCCTGGGGGTTCACAGGGTTTAAAACAACGCGGGCGGGATCTTCTAGTGCCGAGCTTGCGTTTGATTCAGTGTTAACTCGGGGTGTGCTGCTGACACCCCAGGTTGTCAGTGTCGGCTAATGTTGGAGTGTGTTGAAGCTACGGTTGAATTATACGGTACTTCTGCTGGGAATGGCCGTTGTGGGTGCGCTGTGGGTCTCTACGCTGGTATTTATGGTTTAATATACGACGCCGGTGTTTATGGTCACGATTCCCTGCTCCTGAGTTTGCCATAAGGAGTGCAGAGTTGTGACTTTAGTGAGATCCGGTGACCTCGTGAAGGGGATGCTGTCGCACAAACGGGCATCTGCGCGAACTACATCGTAAATTATCCGGAGAGTGAGCGGAGAATATAGTAAAAAAACAGAGTTGCATTTAAGCGTGGTGTCTGTGGGCATATCTCAACCGTTAGTTGAGGGGTTTGGAAAAACCATCATCCTTATTTAGAAACATCCCAGCGTTCCACTTTGTGTCACAGAAGGAGAGCGAGGAATAAGAACAAGAATAAGAACTTTTAGAATTGCCATTGTTGTAGCTTAGAGTAGAGTCCATGTTGGTGAACGCAAAATGCAATTAAATAGGATGCAGTTTAAGGAACAGGGTTGGAATTACAACTGAGGAGTCTTCATTCGGTGCAATTTGCATACAGAGTGTCCTTCTATTTGGCCGTCTGGAGAAGGTGCAGCTCGCCACATAATACTGTCTGTAATTACGCCCGTCGTCCCTGGCTATATTTGACTCAATTCAATCGTCTCTAATTAAGATCAATTTGCATGCGGCTGCAGCGACACTGTGAGTTATTAAAAACACACACGTTTCTCAGACGCCACTTTGTTCTGCCCCTGGTTTAGTTTAGTGTGTACTTCATCTCTGTGTGATGGTTTGACTATTGTGACTAGAATTCACATTTTTTCGGAGACCGTTTCTGAAAGTCTGGCAGGAAGTCTCTTCGGAATGTCCTTGTGTAAAAATAATATTAGGTTTCTTAAAATATATGAATCTATTTGGAATTTGGCTCGAGGTTTTAGCTTGCTCATGAATGATTATGGAGATGCGTGCCATTATTTTTGCAGAGCTGCAATTTCCTTAAAAACGCGAAACCAAACAATAACAGTTCAGTATAGATTTGTAAAGAATAATCCTCTGCAAAACTGTGAAAGAAAAGAAAGTGGGTAGATTCAACAAGTTGCCGTCATCTCCTCAAGGCCAAGCTGTGGGATATACGTATGATTCATACTCGGAAATGTGAAATTGTAGAATTATTATAATGATTGTAGAATTTCCATTGAATCATCAAAAATACACGATGCCAGAACGGGTCCCAGCTGCCAAAATCATGACCTGCCTCACAAGGATTCCTGGCGATGTCTTAAGTATCTCACTGGGCAGTGTTCCTGCGAGTTGCTGGAAAATTCCTCCACATATCTTGGAAAGATAGGGAGGTAGTATACTACACACAAACACATATCAACCCTGTGTGGTTTAATTTTGACACTTGGTTGCTTTTCAACAGGGGAAATATGAGGCAAAGCTTTAAAAAAAAAAGAAAAGTGTGTGTATTACATTTTTTTTATTAGTTTTCTTTATTATAATTATTTTGTGCCTTTGCCAATGTGTACGTGCGTGGTACGACGTGTGACTCATCCCTGCAGAAGAAAGTAAACTTTGCGGCCAGCCGGGTGGATAATGATTCAGCAAAAGGCTAACAAGGTTAAATCTCCCGGCAGGATGTGGATCAAAATATACTTTTCTTCAGCTTTCCCTCTGTTTACTTTGATGGCAAATGTATTCATTGCAGTT
This sequence comes from Gadus macrocephalus, assembly GCF_031168955.1. NCBI lineage: Eukaryota > Metazoa > Chordata > Actinopteri > Gadiformes > Gadidae > Gadus > Gadus macrocephalus. The sequence continues at coordinate 4,727,786 of NC_082398.1, read as the reverse complement.
CGGCGCTTTAGCATCGCACTTTATGCATGAAGTAAATCCATACGCAAGCACAGCATATCCACAGCATGTTCTTCATCAAGCTTCTGTCGATGAAATGTCCTCCTGGAAGCATCTCCCTTCCCCTATTACCCCCGCTGTTTCTGTTGATCATCCTCAAACTCGCCTGTAAAGACTTACAAATGACACACACACACACACACACACACACACACACACACACACACACACACACACACACACACACACACACACACACACACACACACACACACACACACACACACACACACACACACACACACACACACACACACACACACACACACACACACACACACACGGCGGTGGTAACCGCCGAAGTATGTTGACGGTAATGTTTCTCTTCCATGTTTCTTCATATCATCTTCCTACATCTGGCCCACCTCCGGCCCCTCTCTCTGCCCCCTCTCCAGGCAGCGGCGGGGCTGGCTGTGCGGGGGACGTCCCGGGTGGGCTGGGGGCGGTGGTCTGCCGGACCCCCCACACCGACCTCGGCCCCTGCCGCAAGGGCAGCATCGTGTCCTTCAGCGTGGGCTTCCAGATACTCCAGGAGGGCCTGTTTGAGGTACCGCCGTTTTCACCCGGTTCCGAGGAGAAAATGTGGTCTCTCTCTTTCTTGTCTCTCTAGCTCACTTTCCTTCTGTCTTTCTTTCTGATCTCTATAGCTCTCTTTCTTTCTGTCTCTCTCTAGCTCTCTCTCTTTCTGTCTGTCTCTTTCTTGTCTCCCTCTTTCTTGTCTCTCTCTCTTTCTGTCTCTGTCGCATCTCTCTCTCTCTCTCTCTCTCTCTCTCTCTCTCTCTCTCTCTCTCTCTCTCGCTCTCGCTCTCGCTCTCTCTCGCTCTCTGAGGGAGTAGTATCACGTGTGCAGCTTGTCGTAGCCATGGTTACTCTTCGGCCTGAGCGTTCGTATAAGGGCGACCCAAAGTCCAGGGTGGGGGGAGAGGAGCACGATGCCATCCCCGTAGCAGAGGGATGCGGGAGACGTCTGCGCCCCAAAATGTACTTTGTAGTTGTTGCAAGGTTGGCTTAGCTCAGGATGTAGAGCGGGTTGACTCGTAACCGGGAGGGCGCGAGTTCGATCCCCGGCACGAGGTGTCCCTGAGCGAGACCCACACAGCTTTTATCCAAGTCTTTCGATACCCTACATGCGTATTGTATTGTTTTGCAAGACTTGATGTTGACAGTAAAGCTTGGGTCTGGATTACAATTCAGACCCGAAAGAGGGGAAGCGGTTTGGGTGGACCCCCAAATAATTTGAGGGTGGGGCGAGGAATTCCTGGAAGGAGGGATCCCTCAGTCTGCATTCCTTCTCCAGGGTTCTCCCTTAGGGCTAATATAGGGTGTTATTCCTGGTTCTTCCGGGGCCAGGCTCAGGGCTGAGGGGTCCTACAGTGTGGCTCCGTGAAGCCCCCCCCCCTTGAGTCTGAAACCCTAACCCCTAAAATGGGTCCCGTGTCCTTCTCCGTCCGCCCAGCTGAGCCAGAACATGAAGCTGAAGCTCCAGTTCTCGGCGCTGGACGCCGTGTGCAGCCCCAGCAGGGAGGGCCGGGGGCCGGGGGGCCCGGCGGCTCTGGGGGCCCCGGGGGTCCGGGGCGGCTCCCCCTCCAGCCCCCGTCACGTGCGAGAGCTGCTGGAGCGCAGGTCCCAGAGCTTCTCCCACGAGCAGCCCCCAGGACCCCGTTCACCAGGCACGCACACACACACACACACACACACACACACACACACACACACACACACACACACACACACACACACACACACACACACACACACACACACACACACACACACACACACACACACGCGCACACGCACACCAACGTGTCTCCTCCGCTCCCCACAGGGCTGCCAGTGTGATGGAGCGCGGCGCCGTGACCCCCCCGGTGGGCTCCCCCTCGGGACGGCCCTCCCCCCTCTACCTGCCCCCCGGCCGCCCCCCCCGCGCTGCCCGGCCTGGACAAGATCGCCAAGCGGGAGTGCAAGGTGCTGGTGGTGCTGGCACCACAGGCTCTCTAGCGCTCTCTCTTCCTGTCTCTCTCTTCCTGTCCCTCTCTTTCTAACTCTCTCTCTTTCTGTCTCTCTCTTTCTGTCTCTCTTCCTTTCTGACACTCTTTTTGTCTCTCTCTCTTTTTGTCTCTCTAGCTCACTTTCCTTCTGTCTTTCTTTCTGTCTCTCTGTCTCTCTTTCTGTCTCTCTGTCTCTCTGTCTCTCTGTCTCTCTGTCTCTATCTCTCTCTCTCTCTCTCTGTCTCTGTCTCTGTCTCTGTCTCTGTCTCTCTCTCTCTCTCTCTCTCTCTCTCAGTCATGAGATGTTGGTCAAACCACTGGAGATTACATGGTCACACACAGTAATGGAAGACTATTTAAGTCTATGGTCACACTGGAGAAATATGTGTAAAGTCACAGACACTGGGGGAATATTCCATAGTCACAGACACTGGATTAATCTAAACTATGGTCACAGACACTGGAGGAATATGTGTAAAGTCACAGACACTGGGGGAACATTTCAAAGTCTCAGATAATGGAGAAAACTCATGTAACCCGAGACTATTTAAGACTATGGTCACAGACATTGGAGAAATATGTGTATTTTCTCAGAAACTAGAGAAATATCTGTCTTTATAAACAGACACTGGAGAAATAAGTGTCTATATTAACAGACACTGGAGAAATATGTGTCTATTTTCACAGACGCTGGGGAAATATGTCTTTATTCACAGACACTGGTGGAATATTTCATAGTCACAGACACTGGATTAAACTCAAGACTATTCAAGACTTTAGTCTCCGACACTGGAGAAACATGGAACGGACATATGAAAATAATAACACATGCAAAGATTCAAGATTCAACACGCTGTAAGCCAATTCGCCTTCTGTTCTAACTCTCAACCTCCCCCGCCGAGAGAGCGAGAGTTAAGAAAGCACGAGGGAGATGAGCCAAAAGGAGCGACAGACCTGAGGCGTTCTGCTATATAAAAACACAAGAAAGGCCTAATGTGATGATGAGGAGATGGTGATGGTGATGGTGGGGGGGGGGGGGGGGGGGGGGGGGGGGGTGTCGGTGTCAGTGATGAGGGAAGGGGACTTACCCCGAAGGATGTCTTGCTAGCTGAGTCACACATTTTATTAGCCTTTATAGAAGCAAATGGACACGTACACACACACACGCACACACACGCACACACAGGCACACACAGGCCCGCTCACGCACACAGACATCAGTCATGAAGTCAATGACCTTTTATTGGTTTTATTATGAGAGATGGCTCCTCCTGTAAAATGATGAGTTAGGCAAAACATTCCTACATGCGCTGACGGAGAGGTGGAAAAAGGCTGATCTCACTGGTTCAAGTTACAAGCTCAGTTGTGTGTGTGTGTGTGTGTGTGTGTGTGTGTGTGTGTGTGTGTGTGTGTGTGTGTGTGTGTGTGTGTGTGTGTGTGTGTGTGTGTGTGTGTGTGTGTGTGTGTGTGTGTGTGTGTGTGTGTGTGTGGTTTCTCGTTGCTGTGTTCAATGCATTTGCTTCTGTTTCTGTGATTTCGAGGCCGAAATTGAACTCATGACTGCATTTTCAATGATGTATTTTGACTGTATGTTAATGTATTATTTTGCCTTAATAATGATAGTTCTGTAAAATGGCCACTGAGGTTCGAATGTGGCGTTTAACTAAATGTGAATATTTGAATTGTAAAGGTATGATGTTATACTTTGCAAAATAGTGAAGAGGATTATGGTTCTTTACACTGTTCCCCAATAAGACCTTATATGGTACGTGACCATATATGACACAAGGATGTTGCTTGGACCAATGGAAAGGCACATAGCTACTGTGATGGTGACTGCTGGTCCTAATGTTTACAATCGCACCTTTTGTTCCATGGTTGCTGAAGGTTTAGATTGCATTTCTTCATTACATTTCAGAGCTATTTTCGGTTGTAATAACTGCGTTTTATTTTTATACTAATAGTCCTGAGTTGGGGCTTGCTCACATTGTCATACTAGTTGAATAAACAAACGGTTGCTGTGAATGTTGTACTGTGTTCCTTTCTGACCCTGCATTCTACAGCCTGGGACGGTTTAATGTACAGTCTTCCGTAGGCCTGAGCCTCTCATATTGTTCAGGGATAAAACGCACTTAAATTGCTTTTGAATTCGTTTCTATCATTTTTCACGTCAGGGTTAGCGTGAGAACCGTTTTCTAGGCGCCCCTGGGACTCTAGGGGGCGCCAAAGTGCAGACAAATGTGACTCCACAGCACTGACTTCTTTTTCAATTTCACAGTGAATCCTCTTAAAAAGAGAAGTGGAAGCAACGGACATGGGCGTCGGCTGCAACTTCATAATCCTCCATAAATGGGACCAAGAATGTTATATATATGTTATATGTTATAATTATGTCAAGTGAAAAGTAATGTCAAATGAAACCTCCAACCACATCATAACATGGGTCTCGTTTGTGCAGTTAACAGGGCAGATCGTTATCTGCTCTGAAGACATTGTTTAAATTCCTGATTTTTTATTTTTTTTTAATTACATCCACAGGCCAATCTTCTGTTGTCCGTTGGATATTACTGCAGGTTGGCAGTGTTTCAGATGTAGGGTCAAGCCCACCAGGGCCTTCTCGGTGGCGGGGAGTGAATTTGCCGACATACGCGCAAAGCGTTTTACCAATCACAACAAAATGGGCGTGCTGACCAAACAAAGCAGACAGGGTTGATCGGGAGGTCGTCCATAAAGCGACATGATTCAAACAGAGCGTTTCTGAACGATGATGAAAGCAGCGGTTTTCCTGATATGAACAGTGAGAATAATAAGGGGTATTTTTTAACATCAAGGCATGTCAACCTATCCTATTAGTAGCCACGAATTAAATTATTATCCCCAAAAAAGCATAATATGGCCCCTTTAAGAGGATGTACATTGACGGGGCGCCCCAAATTTAAAGTTAATGCTTCGCAAAACGTATCGCAAAACGTACAGCCAAAATGATTGGTTACCAGAGTCCAGGTTGCAAAATCTGGAAGTTTTCCTTCAACCCTGCCCTAACAGTTTACGTTGGCTGATTGGACTCTGGGGCTTGCTGAGGCTTAACATCACACCTTTTGCAGATTGAGTAATCAGTGGCCACAGGTTAAGCCAGCCAGCGCCACAAACACTCGGGGAGATCTCCTACATGGCAACATGGAGCGCCAGGTCATGTATAATCCGCTATACAAAACGTTACGGTGAACCGGTTTTAACAGCACCCTCCTGCACTTTGTGTTCAGAGGAGCCCAGCAAAAGGTTGTTTGTGGCAGCTGCCTAGGTGGTGTAGTAATAATAATAATAAATTCAGTTGATGTAGCCCCTTTCATCTCAATGATGCTTTGCAATGTGGGCAGGAACATAGAAAACAAAATTACTTCATAAAAAATAACACGCGGAGACAAGCAAACAAACAAGAGGGGGGGGGGGGGCACAGGAAGTGGGCAAGGAATGGGGCTTAGGTGAGGAGTGGTTTTGTAGTTGATGCGGGATTTGATGGGGAGCCAGTGTGGAGGTGGAGGTGGATGAAGTGCTGCGTGTGTGTGTGTGTGTGTGTGTGTGTGTGTGTGTGTGTGTGTGTGTGTGTGTGTGTGTGTGTGTGTGTGTGTGTGTGTGTGTGTGTGTAAATGTAATGGGGTAAAGTGCATCAGTGTCTTGGGAGCACAGGAATGACTCATTCATGAATCAAACCACTGAGAGACTCGTGTTGATCAAAGGTTCATTGGGTGTTTTCTGTTGTCATGGGAGAAAATGGATGCAAACACTCATAACATTGTTTTCCTGTATTTTCATAACGGTCTGCTATTTTAGTTGTGAGGGTGAGATGTTTTTTTGTATAGTTTGTTCATAACTGTATACACATGAACAAGTTATTCTCTGGTCAATTAATTGACCTGTCTTGCGCAACCACCCTCAAACACAAAGTATTTTCCTCATACCTTATGCCGTATAAAAGTGTCATGGCATATAAAAGTGTACAGCCAGCAGTCAAATATTGACAGTTTAAAATCAGATTTTTGGGTGGGTGGAAAATTGGATGGGTGACAGAGCTATCATGTATGACTTAACTACTCAATGAAAACATTGAGACAAAGAAATCAGAGTTAAACACACTTTACTAGCATACGGTGACTAAAAATGGATTAATAATTAATAAAATAACAGTGTCCGAGCTGACCTAGTCCATGGTTCAGTCTGTCCCAGACAGTCTGACAACATTAATGAGATGAACAGAAAATGATTCTCCATCAATATAATTAATAGATATCCATTATGTATACATACTTGTGTACATAATGAAATATATTTAAATGCATGTGTATTCATTCAGTGCCTAGGCAAAATGGTTGATTTGAAGCTATTTATTTCAGTGCTGCTCTTACACTAATTTCTTAGTGTAAATGAGTGTAAATGAAGACACACGCTGTATTAATGTGTCTTCATTCTTCATTCAATTCATTTCTTTCTTTAAATTACCTCAAACAGAAAAAAAATTGTCATCACCAATCGTTTGTAGTCAGTCAAATTGTTCACTCGCTACACAAACTGCACTCGTACATTATTCGGCTCCCATATCAATACCTCCGTCGTGTTAACCACCCTGCCGTGCTCCGGATGTACCTGACCAGACGAATCATGACGGGTCACGGCTTGTTGTGAAACGCCAGTCAGGAGCAGTGTTGGGAAAAAAGTAACGCAAAAAAGTATTAAGTTATCACTACTCACTACTTGTTCCAAAAAAGTAACTGAGTTAGTAACTGAATTACTCTATATTAAAAGTACCTCGTTACCAGGGAAAGTAATTATTTGCGTTACTGTAAAAAGAAAAGTTGCAATATGTAAAAGAATTAGGATTTTCTGGGCAGTTTTCACTTGGCCTTAATCTGTTAAATGGTTGATCTGCCCATTCAAGGCCCTGATATGCTTCCAACTGAATTTTAACTTGCTGGGTGCAAAGGCTGTGGAACATCTGCCGAATACTACAGAAAATGCTCATCCGATTGCTCCGGACTCGCCATTTCTGCTGCTTCGGTGTGTGTGTGTGTGTGTGTGTGTGTGTGTGTGTGTGTGTGTGTGTGTGTGTGTGTGTGTGTGTGTGTGTGTGTGTGTGTGTGTGTGTGTGTGTGTGTGTGTGTGTGTGTGTGTGTGTGTGTGTGTGTGGCGCGCGCCTGTCCTGGCTTGTGTCTGGAAACACTGTCTCCGATTGGCTACCATGAAACATGACTCTGCCATAGCCAATCATAATCGCTTATCTCGTTGTTAACCCACCCGGTGTCCTCAGTAGCAGTTTGTGTTTGGAGCCAGGGGTGCGTTCGGATTACGCAGGGGTCACCAACACAGTGCCATGGCGCCCGCAAGGACCACATGAGGCGCCCGCAGGCCTGTTCTAAAAATAGCACTACTCATTCTTGAACAACTCTTTCCCACCTTTTTTAAGTCATTGTTGATAATTTTTGTGAGAAATCATTAACATGACTTAGTTCATTAACATGTCTTCACATTGATGAGTATCATTAATCATTAATAGTAATATATAACGAAAGGTAAACTGAGCAAATTTGTTATTTCAGAAGAGTGTATAGAACTGGGTGCCCTTCATATGACTCAGTACCCATGAAGTAGCTCTCAGGTTCAATCAATTCATGTTAACGCACCGCATTTAACGTACAGTAACGGTAACGGCGTTGTAACGAGGCAGTATAATTAGTTAGATTACACCTAACGCCGTTCTTTTTAAACTGCGTTATTACAAACACCGGTCAGGAGGGAGTCGGATACAGGGTGTTTATTCTGTATTTCCACAGAAGAAAAAACTCTTGTGAAGTAATACGGTGTGCTCCAACTCTGTACGATACACGGGCGTTCTGAGGCAACGTACATAAAAGTGCAGCCTTGTGCAAACGAATAATGCATAAAATGCTTTTAAAAAAAGAGTAGTTTGCGATGGAAGGCAATGTTGTGGCATCTTGCCCTAAGAAGGGGCACCTTCTACTGATTTTGCCGAGGGTGCCATAAAGGCTATGGGGTGGCCCTGGCCCTAGCCTTTCGTGCTTTTCCAACACATAAAAAAACCTTCCTGGTAAGGCAGGGTAGGACTATAGTTATAGTGACTCTAGTTCTTCCTTCTAAGAAGTGTCTCCGTTATAGAACAACCCATATTGCTATCTTTATGGAAAAGGCGCCCAAACTTCCAGTGACTCTCCCTTTAGAAAGATAGGAGCCAAAAGGGATATCTAGGGTTAACAGGAGATAAGGTGAGTCATTAGGAGGGCTGTTTCAGCCAGGGTTCCCCGCCTATGTGCTGAACCACATACGGGTCAGGGGAAATGCAAACGTGTGCGTATACATCCACCACACTGGCCAACACACCCAGGCCTCACCCAAGTCCAGTTACTCATTGACCTGGGTTTTGATCATGTAAAAGGCCGTCATAAAAGTCAATTACAAATATTGCGTGTAATGAGCCTATTCCCGACCCACGCCTCTGCCCGTCCTTTAGCTGATTTCCTCCACCCACCCCCCCCCCCCCCCCCTTCCAACCATTGCAAGATTCAACCCAACCCTTTTTTCTTGTCCCCATGGTCATCCCCGGCCTCAGACGAGGGTATAAAGACCCGTAGCTAGGGTGCTAGCTCTATCTACTTCCATCGCTAACCTTCAGCGTTAGCCATGGGTCGTTTAGAATGGCTTTGTGTTCTGTTTTGGATAAGCGCATGCATAGCAGACACACTCACAGAGGAAGGGTAAGAGAGGATTCGCATATACATATATGCATATGATGAATGTTAAACTACTGCATTGAATAAAAATCAAAAAAAATCAAAGGTTGTTTACCTTTTTGGTGTATTGGTGTTCAAAATGATCAAAATGTTAATTTCATAGTTTTATTTGTACTAAACTTTGAGGACCTAACTTGAATTAATTGATTCCCTCAATATTTGATGAAGTGACATTGGAATCAATCAACCACATATCAAAACGATTTGAATGATTTTTATTTGGTCATTGGCATAAACTACTATTTAGAAAGGCTTATAAAAAATGCTCATATTATGGCTTGATTGATTAATTATGATTCATCTTCATACTTTACCCCCTTCGTCATCTCATCCGTTCTCATCTATTTTTTTTTTTTTAAATCTGTATTTCTTTAACTTATTTTCTTGCTTTTCCCCTTAACAGCGTCAGAACAACAACCGGAGATGCCAGTAAGTCCCCATGTTTAAGATCATTTAGCAGAGATTGTATTTTCTGTGTATCTCAATGCACATTCAAAGCTCATCTTTGCACACAGATTATTGAGACGCATGCTGCACATTGAAGATCAAGTTAAATCGATATTTAATCCTTAAGCCACACATCACACACTCATCCGTTTTGATCCCATGATGCATCGCTGTGTGGCGATAGCCAAAGCAATGCTCTGGACTTATCTTGTGATGGCTCATATCTCATGGCTTTAATCCACTAATAAATGAAGAACCAACCCAGCCCTCCCATTGCTATAGTTATGGATACGTTTGTGTAATATCAGGTGAAGCCTGGCCGAGCCCGGTAGTTTACGGCTACGCAATATATGATAATGAATTTGCTAATTTTATAACATTTGGACCATTGACTCAACCAGCCAATCAACATCCTGCTTTAAGAGTGACAGAATTAGACTAAAAAAAGATCTTCACTATTCTGCAAAATACTGTTTTATCATTGAGGAAGCTACCAATATAAAAATAATTGAATACAAAGTTGTACAAATCTAGTAAGCTTCTCGTTTAATTTATTTCTGATTGATTTATTCTGCGCATAGATTGATGCATATTTATTCATTCATTGTCATCTTGTCATCTTCTTGTGTTATCATATCTTGACATTATTCAAATATTAAACTAATGTTTAAAAGGGCAAAGTCATCTTGTACATACCTTTACTTGTGAATCACAGTCATGGGTGTGGCTCTGTATTACATAATGTGAAACATGTTGCCTGAAAGTGGTGCGTAAAACACAAGGCTTTACATTAACAGTTCAAAGTGTGCCTTGGGCAAATATAGCCCTGTTGTCGACACAAAAGGGCAGGTTTACCCAATCGTCACTTTCAAAAGCCTGATAATGATCAACAACATTATGAGTGTTTGAAAAAAGCAGGAAAAGTAGCTTTTTATTGTGTGTGGCCTGCTATCTCAAAGGTGTTCTTGAACTTTCCATGCATCCTCTCAACTATAATCTCTCTCTCTCTCTCTCTCTCTCTCTCTCACTCTCGCTCTCTCTCTCTCTCTCTCTTGCTCTCTCTCTCTCGCTCTCTCTCTCGCCCCTCTACTTAGCCGTTCTCGCCTCCTGCGACTTCAACGATGCCGGCGCGCCGTTCTGCAGCTTTGTACAGGACAGGGCGGACAACAGCGACTGGACCCGACACAAAGGCCCCACCCCCACCCAGGGGACGGGGCCCAGCGGGGACTACCCCGACGGAAGTCAGTACTCACCCTGGATGGCTTGAATAGCCGTCGGTTGTCGTTTTCATTACATTGTGGCAGAATTGTGCCCCCCGCCATCCTTATAGAGGATAATGAATGAGTAAACATCGTTGGTGACACTTTATAACAGTGGAATAATTAACCTTTATTAACCTTTTTTAATTCAGTATTAAGCTCTAACTTACAATAAACTAACAGTTAACTTATGGTCTAGTAATCCTGTACTAATAATGTCCATGTTATTGTGTAGGGTATTCATTTATTCATTATTTAATAAGGTTAGGGTTAGCCATAACCCTAACCCTAAACTCTATGTTAGGGTTCATTCATCGTGTATATATATATATATATATATATATATATATATATATATAAAACTAATGTTCATTAATGGCTAATTATGCATTACCAAATAATTTCTACAGTAGAGTATAAATAAATAATACAATGATTAATTTGATTTGAATCCCAAAAAGTTTAAATCCCATAAACATGTACGGCCATTCTAGAAATCCTACCTAATGACACCACTGGGGTTTATATAAAAATATATCCTGGCTATCCCATTCTGGATGAAGCCCAGGGCTCATGTTTTTCGGCTGATACTGAACCATTGAACACCAATCTCCCTCTGATATGATATAAGATCCATTGTATTGTAAGTGACTGACTAAACAAATCCCCCCCCCTTTTGGATGCTACAAAGGATAAGAACACAGTACTGTAAAGTAGGCCTAACGTTGCGACATTTGTATTTTTTAATAGTTTTTCCAATCCACCTCTACGGAAGAGGATTAGGTCAACACATAAGAAAAAAAATACAGTTCCGACTTTATGCTTAGAATTCTGAGAATAAAGTCAGAATTCAGACTCAAAAACTATGGAATTCTGACTTTAAAGTCAAAATTCTGAGAATAAAGTCAGAACTAATTTTTTTTTCTCAAGAATCCCTTCAATAACCCCACTCTTTTCCTTCCCTCTCTGCTCCTCCAGAGGGCTTCTACATCTACCACGAGAGTGACAACGTGGTCAACCAACAGAACGCTCGCCTGCTCAGCCCCGCCCTCACGTCCCCCGCCACGCAAATATGCGTCCAATTCCGATATTACATGTACGGCGCCGACAGCGACAACACGCTGAGGGTCCTGGCCAAGAGATCTGGGGGTACGGAGACCGAGGTGTGGGCGAGGAAGGGCATCCAGAGTCCTTCCTGGCTGGCTGGGTCCGTCACCGTGACCAAGGCCTCCAGGCAGCAGATTGACGTCAGTATTTCTCCTCTCTCTTCTGATTTTGTATTTTTCTTTTAAAAATTTTCATACACAATTTTCCTTCTGTGAACATTTTTTAACAAGCTGTATGGCCCCAACGTGCTATACTGTGTGTGATTATAGCTAGTCCTATAAAATGGAAATTAGTGGAAAAAACAATCGAATTAGGCAATAAATAAATATAAACATAAAACATGAAACAATGGGTGTATCCTGGGCGTGTGCCCTCCAGGGACTCACCCATGACCCATGTACTATTAACTTACAGTTTTCCCCGTATCGTAGAGATAAGCAAATCTTTTAACAACTCCGGGATCTGCCGATAGCTAGCACATTTACAGCGATTGCTAGTTACAATGCAGCTATGTCGTCTTCCTCACCGGAAACCTACCTGCCTACTAAAAAAATGTAGTACTCTTTATGTTGTACTTTATGTAGTACTCTTTTAAATACACGCTATTTATGTTGAAAAAAATGTGTAAACTCTGGGTCCAAATTCATTATACCACTAATGAGGCCTTAAAGAGCCAGTGAGCCCATTGTTTCAGATGGAATTCAAACACTTTAGGGTTGAGAGACGTTTAGGGTTGAGAGTTTTAGAAAAGAGGAGGGCGTGTTATCTCCATGGTTACGACCAACGCCAACTTTATGATACTTTTTTAGTACCGTCGTTGTGCAACTGTTATGATCGTTATTATAAGCGATGTTGTCTATAAAATCTGGCACGCGCCGTAGCGTTACACTACAAGTTTCCGAAAATCATTCTCGCGGACCACGCAGTCCACCGCTGCCCAGACAGAGCTCGAAAACGTCCGCACAAACGTCGCCACCAGGCCGTCACGAACAGAACGCCACATGCGTTCACAGCAGAGTGGAATGTTCACATAGTGTTTAGAGGAGAATGGCAAAAACACAGGATTTTATTTCAGTGACAGTGATTACATGGCATAGATTACCATGTTGACAATTATGTAAGACAAATGACTACGTTTAACACACAAAAAGGGATTTTCAGTTCACTTGCTCTTTAAATAATTCAGTGCTTTGAAACGGTCGGCCTAGTTGTAACCAAATAAAATGGTTTCAAACTGACAGAGGTCAATCAAAGTAGTTTCAGCTTAAACGAAACAAAAATAATGGTGCGAGTGCGTGCTTGAACACGTCTTGAAAACCTTTTACAACCCAAGACATTTTTGTACAGGACCTGCTATCTTTTTGTTGTAAAACCATTGCAGTGTGACAAAGCAAACAATATTATACACAACATTCTTATCTTTTGAAGAACATAAAATACTGAAATCCCTGCAAATCTCTGTATGTTGTGACATGGGCAGACAGACAGACACACACACACACACACACACACACACACACACACACACACACACACACACACACACACACACACACACACACACACACACACACACACACACACACACACACACACTCACATCTCAAACAAAAACAAAAAACAAATCTCCTTGTTAGTGTTGACTTTACAGGGCATGCCTATTCTTTTTTTGGACTTTGTCTACCAATGTGTATCTTTCCGTGACAATGTGTCTCTCATGATGATGTTGTGATGATTGTTCACAGATTGTCTTTGAGGCTAAGAGAGGATTCACCGACTCGTGTGACTCGGGCCTTGACAACATTGTCATCAGTGAAGGAGCTTGTCCATGTAAGTTCCAAGCACACACACACACACACACACACACACACACACACACACACACACACACACACACACACACACACACACACACACACACAACCCACCATGGTTATATTTTGTTTAGACTCAAGGCAAGTACAGAGTTTTGCCAGACTGGGCGGTTTTTAGCAGTTAGTATTATTAGTATTGTAGAATGAAGAGGATCGAGTACTATTTTGTAATTCAGCTTTATTTATATATATTTTTTATTATTCTTTAATTTTCCCCCGTTAGTATTAAGGGGTGGGAGATGGGCACCTGTCCAATAGTATTTAGGGGCGAGGGAGGGACATCAGACCTGTCACTTAAACCACCAGTTGAAAGCAGTTTTAATTCATAATGTCGAGCTGCCGTTGAATGTAGTTCTCCGGTTGATGTTCTTTAAAGGGGACATATTATACCACCAGTTGTGAGTGTGATTAGCCTTACAAGCCGTTTCGAAAATCTGCCCCATATGACATCACTAGTGGGCGTGTCCACCTAGATCTGTGCTGGATAGATCAGTCTACCAGCCAACCAAGTGGACTGAAGTAAACGTTGCTCATCTATCCAGCACAGATCTAGGTGGACACGCCCACTAGTGATGTCATATAGGGTAGATTTTCGAAACGGCTTGTAAGGTAATCACACTCACACCTGGTGGTATAATATGTCTCCTTTAAGTTCTTGTACGATTAATTACAGTTGAAGTTCTACATGAATGTAAGGGTTGTTTTATTTTAGCTCATGTACTAAACATACATTTTCGGTGGCTGTGTCCGTGCACACGGAGCAAGTGTGCAACCATTAGCTGAATGGTTAATATTGCTACCATGTCATCGTCGAATGTAATCAAAGTTAAAATTTAAATAAAAAAATTATACGATGATGTCAAGTAATAATTGGGTCGTCACTGTGAGAGGTGATGGAGAGGGAGGGAAGGTGAGGAAAGACCCTGAGTATAGACGCTTTATATATTTTGAAAGTTCCAATAAATCTCAAATGTGAAAACATTTGTTGATTTGCATATTTTAATAGCAGTATCTAGTTGTACTTTTACTTTCAATGCTTAATTACTTTTGATACTTGCGTACAATTAACATCAGATACTTTAAGAATTTTACTCGGGTGGTGTTCTATTGGGTGACTTTTTACTTTTACCAGAGTCATTTACTGTGAAGATATCTGTACTTTTACTCAAGAATGGTATTCGGGTACTCCTACAACCACTGACAAACATACACATACGGTGTTTCTGTATCACATAGCTATTTACCGCCCACAGCTTGCGTGCATGGCTGTGGTTTCGACACCATCGATGACCTGTGCGGTTGGACCGCACCCGTACCAGAGAATCCAGACATCTACGGCTTTGAGCAGTGGACCGGGGCTACGGAAACCGCGGGCACAGGCCCGAATGATGACTTTTCCCAACCCGGACGTGAGTGGCAATAGTCCTGTTTATTTAATCATATCATCGTTATATTATGTTACATAAATGTTTTTTTCTGATAGCTTTCAACAGTGCAGAAAAAGTCTGATATCTAAAAAATACCTCACTAATAATAAAACAGTGACACGTTTTGAAAGTTGGTGCTGTTTTCTCTGTTTGCAGTGGGAAGCTACATGTTGATGGAATCCAGCACGGCCATAGCTGGAGCCAAGGCCGAAATCAGAAGTCCGTCCACACCTTCGTCCGGCTGTCTGGACCTCACCTTCCACTACTACATGTACGGCAGCGCCAGCAGCATGGAGCTGAGCGTGCACACTGTCACTGCAGGTACGAAGCCCAAATTCCCGGGGGGGAGTGATTTGCCGGATCAGAGCTCGCTTTATCCAAGAGATCCCATTCACAAGGGGCGTCAGCGCAGTCCCAACCGGAGTGCCGCTCATTACACTGCTGCACCTTACACATGCACCAGCCCATATTTTGCGGACTCATCCTCACGGGGTGTTGGCCGCAACCCGTGCCCCGGTACATAAAAGGAAACGGACCCATAAATGAGCGATGCAGACTGTAAGTTCTGTGAACGCCGCTGCCACAAGACGACAATGCACACTCATCGGGTCGATGTTGGTGTGTCCATAGGTGGCGCCGTGGGAGACCGTCTCTTCAGTGTCCGGGGAAACCAAGGCGAGGGCTGGAGGCCGGCGGAGGCCCGGTACATCGGAACCTCGGCGGTCGAGGTAAACGTCCGGAGCCGTGACCGCCACGCAATAGGGGCTTCGTACATTTTGTACATCAGTGGTGAATGACTTTTGGATTTGTGTTTCAGTTTGTGATCGTGGGTACCTTTGGAGAGACTGCCCTGACAGACATCGCTGTGGATGCTGTATGTGTTATGGTTTGTGAAGGTGAGTCGATTGTGAATTTTGTCTTTGTGTCTACCGGGAAGAAGAGATCTACATCATGTGCATTATGTTTTCCTTACTGTGTCTTACTCTTGTAATTCCTGTTATGTTCTGTTTTAGCCACAACCCCAGGACCAACTACACCTAAACCAACTGTCCCAGGACCTACGACACCTAAACCATCAACTGCAGGCCCAACTACACCTAAACCATCAACCCCAGGCCCAACTACACCTAAACCAACAACCCCAGGCCCAACTACACCGAAACCTCCAGGACCTACTACACCTAAACCATCAACTCCAGGCCCAACTACACCTAAACCCTCAACCCCAGGACCTACAACTCCAAGTAAGTCCATAAAAATCCAATCTGTACTCTCATACACGACCACAAATGATCCATGGAGTCATTAACATAGATCGTTCCCATCTGCACATCCATCTCCACACACTGGAGCCACTCATAGATCCGTCATTCTGAAGCGATGTCTGTGTTCTGTGTGTCTTATTTATCTTTTTCGTCGTCCGTCTTCTCTCAAAGCTAAATGCCCTCCGGGCGCGGAGTACATAGAGTGCGGGCCGGCCTGTATTCCCAGCTGTGAGGATCCCTCCACCAACTGCAGCGGCTCCTGCATCAGCGGCTGCTTCTGCAAGCCGGGCTTCGTGTTCAAGGGCCGCCGCTGTGTGCCTCTGGACAAGTGTGGCTGCTTGGACGACAACAACGACTACTACGAGGTTACAGAACCCGACACAGACAGAAGGACAGGATGACACCCTGAAAAGAAGGATGGCCAAAGGTGTTAGCTTCGCCTCACTCTTTCTTCTTCCACAGCCCGGAGAGATCATCTACGGTGACGGCTGTTCCCAGCTGTGTCGCTGTGCGGGGAACTACACCCTGTCCTGCGTGGACAACTCCTGCGACCCCACCGAGGAGTGCCGAGAGGTCAGCGGGACGCACGGATGCTATCCAAAAGGTAACCGCGCTCTTCTAAAGTTGGATCGGAGTGCTGATCCGTCGTTACTTCATTGTAAAGCATGTGAGATCCTTCCTGGCTAAAAACAATGTCTATTTCTACGGTAATCCTCCAGACACGTCCACGTGCGTTGCGTCGGGGGATCCTCACTACAGCACCTTTGATAAGCGCAAGTACAACTTCATGGGCAACTGCAGCTACGTGATGTCGGAGCCGTGCAACGACACGTCCGTCCCTCACTTTGAGGTCCACGCCGACAACGAGAACCGCTACAACAACCCGTCCATCTCCTACATTAAGGCTGTGCACGTTTACGTGCGCATGCAGAAGATCTCCATCCTGAAGGGAGGCACTGTTCAGGTAAAGAAGGACCAAAGCAGACTGAAAGTGACAGTCATTTAGACAGAGCTTCCACAGCGGCAAGCTGTTCACTGCTGTTGAAGTGCTTTATGAAGGGTTTTTCTAGGAGCAATTTTATTGGCTCACATGGTTATGTGGAAGTAAAAATGACAAATGCCATCAAGAAATGCCAATGACTCCTTTATCTTCCCCTTAAGCCCACCTCAGACATGGCTTTGAAAACGTTCTTCAGTAATTGTGCTCCTCTAAAATGCGTCCTATTTTTTTTAAAGCTGAACGGGACCAATGTAAACCTGCCCTTGACTCCCAGCCCCGGCGTGTCAGTGTTCAAGTCTGGTAAATTCTACACGGTTTCCATGGACTTTGGCGTCACCGTTCGCTACGATGGGAACCACTTCATGGACATCAAGGTGATCAAAGAGTAAGTAGACTCCTGCTGTTCCCATTCACCTGTCAGTTGTCATGATAAGTGGCCGAGGACATTCCCTCATCCAAACCCTGTGCCCTACAGCTACCAGGACAAGTTGTGTGGACTGTGCGGAGACTACAACCTCAATGCCAAGGATGACTTCAGGAAGCCCGACGGATCTCTGACTCCCAACGCCAACGACTTTGGACACAGCTGGGTCACCGATCCAACGTAAGTACTATCACGTGTCCGCCCAGACAGCTACATGACTACACCTGTATTTGACCGTTTGTCAAGATACTCATAGAAGCAGTGAGAGCAGAATGATTCGGTCCATCATTAAACACTGAGTACTCACTGAGGTCTTGTCCGTCTCTCTCGTAGCTGCAATGTCAAGCCCAACACCACGGTTCCTGGCTGTACAGAGGAAGAACAGGACCGCTACGAGAGCTCTGGCTTCTGTGGCATGCTGCTGGACAAGAAGGGCCCCTTTGCCGTCTGCCACCGCAAAGTCAACCCCAACGTGAGTTGTCCCCCCCCCCCATCTACACAACCACAAGAACACACTCATTGGATCACACAACCACAGACAAAAAGTGGAAATCATCTCTACACACGATCACATGGACACACTGGGTCACACACAAACACAGGGAAACACATCGCAAATACTGACAGACACAATGTCCAGAAAGATATAAACAACATGGATTAATATACCTGTGCTGCTCTTAAGCTAGACCAGTCAAACATAATTGACATTGAGATTGTCTAGACCTGCTCTTAACGGAAGGTGTGTGTGTGTGTGTGTGTGGGTGTGTGTGTGCAGAGCTACTTCAAGGACTGCCTGTTTGACCTGTGTGCGCTGGACGGCAGCAGGCCCATCCTCTGTGAGGCCATCGAGGCGTACGTCAACGAGTGCCAGGACCGCGGCGTTACCGTGGGAACCTGGAGGAACAACACCTTCTGCCGTGAGTGTTTGTGTGTGTGTGTGTGTGTGTGTGTGTGTGTGTGTGTGTGTGTGTGTGTCTATGTGTGTACAAAGGGATGATGGGTGCAAGATGGATTTTTCTTCCCCTTCTCAATTAATCTTCATCTCCAGTTTACTGTATGAAGAAGTCACAAAATCAGTCACACCTGTATAGTCGGCTTATATGGTTATGTAATCACCCTCTCTCTCTCTCTCTCTCTCTCTCTCTCTCTCTCCCCCCCCCCCCCCCCCAGCTCTCCCATGTGATCCCAACAGCCACTACGAGCCGTGTGCGCCCCCCTGCCAGGCGTCCTGCAGTGGGGGGTCCTCGGGCTGTGGGGGTCCCTGCTCCGAGGGCTGCGTGTGCGACTCCGGCTTCGTGCTGAGCGCCGGCAAGTGTGTGGAGAAGAACTCCTGTGGCTGCAACTACACGGTCAACGGACAGTACTATGAGGTACGTGTGTGTGTGTGTGTGTGTGTGTGTGTGTGTGTGTCTGTGTTTGTGTCTAATGGTTGGTTGGTTGGTCTTTCTGAGTGAAGTTGATGATACACTCCAAACTCCCCATTCATATTACCAGCTGACAGTTTGCAACATCTGTCTTTTCTCTCCCGCTTAACCTCTCTTTGCCCCTCTCCGTCCGTCCGTCCGTCCGTCCGTCCGTCCGTCCTTCCGTCCGTCTCTCTCTCTCTCCCAGCCTGGCGATGAGTTTTACGTGGACGACTGTCAGCTGAAATGTAGATGCGACGTCCCCTTCGTCACTTGCCAGGCCTCAGTCTGCCCCCCAGAGCAGGAGTGCAAGCTCCAAGGAGGAGAGCTGGGCTGTTACCCTACAAGTAAGACGCAGTCTGTCCTCTGGGGCTCCCAGGTAGCTCTCTAGTGATCACGTCAGGCTCTTGTGAGCAAGTAAACCTCTTGAACATGTCATTAAGTTATGACAATGTAGACCTCTTGTGGGAATGTTAACCTATGCTAATAAGGTTAATGTATTTAAGAAATGTAAATCTCTTTGAATAGTGTAAACCTCTAATGATAAGGTAAATCTCTCTTGATAATGCCAATCTAAACCTCCAATTCCAGCCCCAACTACACCCAAACCAACAACTCCGGGCCCAACTACACCTAAACCATCAACTCCAGGCCCAACTACACCTAAACCAACAACCCAAGGACCTACAACTCCGAGACCAACCACAGTGACAACGCCAGGTAAGACCGACCGTCCATAAAAACCCAACCGTCACTCCTAAACCTGATCAAAGATTATCCTTAGAATCATTAACATAGATCGTTCCCATCTGCACATCCATCTCCACACACTGGAGCCACTCATAGATCCGTCATTCTGAAGCGATGTCTGTGTTCTGTGTCTTATTTATCTTTTTTCTTCGTCCGTCTTCTCTCAAAGCTAAATGCCCGCCGGACGCGGAGTACATAGAGTGCGGGCCGGCCTGTATTCCCAGCTGTGAGGATCCCTCCACCAACTGCAGCGGCTCCTGCATCAGCGGCTGCTTCTGCAAGCCGGGCTTCGTGTTCAAGGGCCGCCGCTGTGTGCCTCTGGACAAGTGTGGCTGCTTGGACGACAACAACAACTACTACGAGGTTACAGAACCCGACACAGACAGAATGACAGGATGACACCCTGAAAAGAAGGATGGCCAAAGGTGTTAGCTTCGCCTCACTCTTTCTTCTTCCACAGCCCGGAGAGATCATCTACGGTGACGGCTGTTCCCAGCTGTGTCGCTGTGCGGGGAACTACACCCTGTCCTGCGTGGACAACTCCTGCGACCCCACCGAGGAGTGCCGAGAGGTCAGCGGGACGCACGGATGCTATCCAAAAGGTAACCGCGCTGTCGTGAAGTTGGATTGGAGTGATGATCCGTCGTTACTTCATTGTAAAGCATGTGAGATCCTTCCTGGCTAAAAACAATGTCTATTTCTACGGTAATCCTCCAGACACGTCCACGTGCGTTGCGTCGGGGGATCCTCACTACAGCACCTTTGATAAGCGCAAGTACAACTTCATGGGCAACTGCAGCTACGTGATGTCGGAGCCCTGCAACGACACGTCCGTCCCTCACTTTGAGGTCCACGCCGACAACGAGAACCGCTACAACAACCCGTCCATCTCCTACATTAAGGCTGTGCACGTTTACGTGCGCATGCAGAAGATCTCCATCCTGAAGGGAGGCACTGTTCAGGTAAAGAAGGACCAAAGCAGACTGAAAGTGACAGTCATTTAGACAGAGCTTCCACAGTGGCAAGCTGTTCACTGCTGTTGAAGTGCTTTATGAAGGGTTTTTCTAGGAGCAATTGAATTGGCTCACATGGTTATGTGGAAGTAAAAATGACAAATGCCATCAAGAAATGCCAATGACTCCTTTATCTTCCCCTTAAGCCCACCTCAGACATGGCTTTGAAAACGTTCTTCAGTAATTGTGCTCCTCTAAAATGCATCCTATTTTTTTAAAGCTGAACGGGACCAATGTAAACCTGCCCTTGACTCCCAGCCCCGGCGTCTCAGTGTTCAAGTCTGGTAAATTCTACACGGTTTCCATGGACTTTGGCGTCAACGTTCGCTACGATGGGAACCACTTCATGGACATCAAGGTGATCAAAGAGTAAGTAGACTCCTGCTGTTCCCATTCACCTGTCAGTTGTCATGATAAGTGGCCGAGGACATTCGCTCATCCCATCCCTGTGCCCTACAGCTACCAGGACAAGTTGTGTGGATTGTGCGGAGACTACAATTTCAATGCCAAGGATGACTTCAGGAAGCCCGACGGATCTCTGACTCCCAACGCCAACGACTTTGGACACAGCTGGGTCACCGATCCAACGTAAGTACTATCACGTGTCCGCCCAGACAGCTACATGACTTCACCTGTATTTGACTGTTTGTCAAGATACTCAAAGAAGCAGTGAGAGCAGAATGATTCGGTCCATCATTAAACACTGAGTACTCACTGAGGTCTTGTCCGCCTCTCTCGTAGCTGCAATGTCAAGCCCAACACCACGGTTCCTGGCTGTACAGAGGAAGAACAGGACCGCTACGAGAGCTCTGGCTACTGTGGCATGCTGCTGGACAAGAAGGGCCCCTTCGCCATCTGCCACCGCAAAGTCAACCCCAACGTGAGTTGTCCCCCCCCCCCCATCTACACAACCACAAGAACATACTCATAGGATCACACAACCATAGACAAAAAGTGGAAAACATCTCTAAACACGATCACATGGACACACTGGGTCACACACAAACAAAGGGAAACACATCGCAAATACTGACAGACACAATGTCCAGAAAGATATAAACAACATGGACTAATTTACTTGTGCTGCTCTTAAGCAAAACCAGTCAAACATAATTGCCATTGAGATTGTCCAGACCTGCTCTTAACGGAAGGTGTGTGTGTGTGTGTGTGTGTGTGTGTGTGTGTGTGTGTGTGTGCAGAGCTACTTCAAGGACTGCCTGTTTGACCTGTGTGCGCTGGACGGCAGCAGGCCCATCCTGTGTGAGGCCATCGAGGCGTACGTCAACGAGTGCCAGGACCGCGGCGTTACCGTGGGAACCTGGAGGAACAACACCTTCTGCCGTGAGTATTTGTGCGTGTGTGTGTGTCTGTGTGTGTGTGTGTGTGTGTGTGGGGGTCTATTTGTGTACAAAGGGATGATGGGTGTAAGATGGATGGTTCGTCCCCTTCTCAATGATCAGTCACACCTGTTTAGTCGGCGTAAATGGTTATGTAATCACCCCCTCTCGCTCTGTCTGTCTGTCTGTCTGTCTGTCTGTCTGTCTGTCTGTCTGTCTGTCTGTCTGTCTGTCTGTCTGTCTGTCTCTCTCTCTCTCTCTCTCTCTCTCTCTCTCTCTCTCTCTCTCTCTCTCTCTCTCTCTCTCTCTCTCTTCCCCCCCCCCCCAGCTCTCCCATGTGATCCCAACAGCCACTACGAGCCGTGTGCGCCCCCCTGCCAGGCGTCCTGCAGTGGGGGGTCCTCAGGCTGTGGGGGTCCCTGCTCCGAGGGCTGCGTGTGCGACTCCGGCTTCGTGCTGAGCGCCGGCAAGTGTGTGGAGAAGAACTCCTGTGGCTGCAACTACACAGTCAACGGACAGTACTATGAGGTACGGGTGTGTGTGTGTGTGTGTGTCTGTGTGTGTGTGTCTGTGTTTGTGTCTAATGGTTGGTTGGTTGGTCTTTCTGAGTGAAGTTGATGATACACTCAAAACTCCCCATTCATATTACCAGCTGACAGTTTGCAACATCTGTCTTTTCTCTCCCGCTTAACCTCTCTTTGCCCCTCTCCGTCTGTCTGTCTGTCCGTCCGTCCGTCCGTCCGTCCGTCCGTCCGTCTCTCTCTCTCTCCCAGCCTGGCGATGAGTTTTACGTGGACGACTGTCAGCTGAAATGTAGATGCGACGTCCCCTTCGTCACTTGCCAGGCCTCAGTCTGCCCCCCAGAGCAGGAGTGCAAGCTCCAAGGAGGAGAGCTGGGCTGTTACCCTACAAGTAAGACGCAGTCTGTCCTCTAGGGCTCCCAGGTAGCTCTCTAGTGATCACGTCAGGCTCTTGTGAGCAAGTAAACCTCTTGAACATGTCATTAAGTTATGACAATGTAGACCTCTTGTGGGAATGTTAACCTATGCTAATAAGGTTAATGTATTTAAGAAATGTAAATCTCTTTTAATAGTGTAAACCTCTGATGATAAGGTAAATCTCTCTTGATAATGCCAATCTAAACCTCCAACTCCAGCCCCAACTACACCCAAACCAACAACTCCGGGCCCAACTACACCTAAACCATCAACTCCAGGCCCAACTACACCTAAACCAACAACCCAAGGACCTACAACTCCGAGACCAACCACAGTGACAACGCCAGGTAAGACCGACCGTCCATAAAAACCCAACCGTCACTCCTAAACCTGATCAAAGATTATCCTTAGAATCATTAACATAGATCGTTCCCATCTGCACATCCATCTCCACACACTGGAGCCACTCATAGATCCGTCATTCTGAAGCGATGTCTGTGTTCTGTGTCTTATTTATCTTTTTTCTTCGTCCGTCTTCTCTCAAAGCTAAATGCCCGCCGGACGCGGAGTACATAGAGTGCGGGCCGGCCTGTATTCCCAGCTGTGAGGATCCCTCCACCAACTGTAGCGGCTCCTGCATCAGCGGCTGCTTCTGCAAGCCGGGCTTCGTGTTCAAGGGCCGCCGCTGTGTGCCTCTGGACAAGTGTGGCTGCTTGGACGACAACAACAACTACTACGAGGTTACAGAACCCGACACAGACAGAATGACAGGATGACACCCTGAAAAGAAGGATGGCCAAAGGTGTTAGCTTCGCCTCACTCTTTCTTCTTCCACAGCCCGGAGAGATCATCTACGGTGACGGCTGTTCCCAGCTGTGTCGCTGTGCGGGGAACTACACCCTGTCCTGCGTGGACAACTCCTGCGACCCCACCGAGGAGTGCCGAGAGGTCAGCGGGACGCACGGATGCTATCCAAAAGGTAACCGCGCTCTTCTAAAGTTGGATCGGAGTGCTGATCCGTCGTTACTTCATTGTAAAGCATGTGAGATCCTTCCTGGCTAAAAACAATGTCTATTTCTACGGTAATCCTCCAGACACGTCCACGTGCGTTGCGTCGGGGGATCCTCACTACAGCACCTTTGATAAGCGCAAGTACAACTTCATGGGCAACTGCAGCTACGTGATGTCGGAGCCCTGCAACGACACGTCCGTCCCTCACTTTGAGGTCCACGCCGACAACGAGAACCGCTACAACAACCCGTCCATCTCCTACATTAAGGCTGTGCACGTTTACGTGCGCATGCAGAAGATCTCCATCCTGAAGGGAGGCACTGTTCAGGTAAAGAAGGACCAAAGCAGACTGAAAGTGACAGTCATTTAGACAGAGCTTCCACAGTGGCAATCTGTTCACTGCTGTTGAAGTGCTTTATGAAGGGTTTTTCTAGGAGCAATTTAATTGGCTCACATGGTTATGTGGAAGTAAAAATGACAAATGCCATCAAGAAATGCCAATGACTCCTTTATCTTCCCCTTAAGCCCACCTCAGACATGGCTTTGAAAACGTTCTTCAGTAATTGTGCTCCTCTAAAATGCGTCCTATTTTTTTAAAGCTGAACGGGACCAATGTAAACCTGCCCTTGACTCCCAGCCCCGGCGTCTCAGTGTTCAAGTCTGGTAAATTCTACATGGTTTCCATGGACTTTGGCGTCAACGTTCGCTACGATGGGAACCACTTCATGGACATCAAGGTGATCAAAGAGTAAGTAGACTCCTGCTGTTCCCATTCACCTGTCAGTTGTCATGATAAGTGGCCGAGGACATTCCCTCATCCCATCCCTGTGCCCTACAGCTACCAGGACAAGTTGTGTGGATTGTGCGGAGACTACAACCTCAATGCCAAGGATGACTTCAGGAAGCCTGACGGATCTCTGACTCCCAACGCCAACGACTTTGGACACAGCTGGGTCACCGATCCAACGTAAGTACTATCACGTGTCCGCCCAGACAGCTACATGACTTCACCTGTATTTGACCGTTTGTCAAGATACTCATAGAAGCAGTGAGAGCAGAATGATTCGGTCCATCATTAAACACTGAGTACTCACTGAGGTCTTGTCCGTCTCTCTCGTAGCTGCAATGTCAAGCCCAACACCACGGTTCCTGGCTGTACAGAGGAAGAACAGGACCGCTACGAGAGCTCTGGCTTCTGTGGCATGCTGCTGGACAAGAAGGGCCCCTTTGCCGTCTGCCACCGCAAAGTCAACCCCAACGTGAGTTGTCCCCCCCCCCCATCTACACAACCACAAGAACACACTCATTGGATCACACAACCATAGACAAAAAGTGGAAATCATCTCTACACACGATCACATGGACACACTGGGTCACACACAAACACAGGGAAACACATCGCAAATACTGACAGACACAATGTCCAGAAAGATATAAACAACATGGATTAATATACCTGTGCTGCTCTTAAGCTAGACCAGTCAAACATAATTGACATTGAGATTGTCTAGACCTGCTCTTAACGGAAGGTGTGTGTGTGTGTGTGGGTGTGTGTGTGCAGAGCTACTTCAAGGACTGCCTGTTTGACCTGTGTGCGCTGGACGGCAGCAGGCCCATCCTCTGTGAGGCCATCGAGGCGTACGTCAACGAGTGCCAGGACCGCGGCGTTACCGTGGGAACCTGGAGGAACAACACCTTCTGCCGTGAGTGTTTGTGTGTGTGTGTGTGTGTGTGTGTGTGTGTGTGTGTGTGTGTGTCTATGTGTGTACAAAGGGATGATGGGTGCAAGATGGATTTTTCTTCCCCTTCTCAATTGATCTTCATCTCCAGTTTACTGTATGAAGAAGTCACAAAATCAGTCACACCTGTATAGTCGGCTTATATGGTTATGTAATCACCCTCTCTCTCTCTCTCTCTCTCTCTCTCTCTCTCTCTCTCTCTCTCTCTCTCCCTCTCTCCCCCCCCCCCCCCCCCCCAGCTCTCCCATGTGATCCCAACAGCCACTACGAGCCGTGTGCGCCCCCCTGCCAGGCGTCCTGCAGTGGGGGGTCCTCGGGCTGTGGGGGTCCCTGCTCCGAGGGCTGCGTGTGCGACTCCGGCTTCGTGCTGAGCGCCGGCAAGTGTGTGGAGAAGAACTCCTGTGGCTGCAACTACACAGTCAACGGACAGTACTATGAGGTACGGGTGTGTGTGTGTGTGTGTGTCTGTGTGTGTGTGTCTGTGTTTGTGTCTAATGGTTGGTTGGTTGGTCTTTCTGAGTGAAGTTGATGATACACTCAAAACTCCCCATTCATATTACCAGCTGACAGTTTGCAACATCTGTCTTTTCTCTCCCGCTTAACCTCTCTTTGCCCCTCTCCGTCTGTCTGTCCGTCCGTCCGTCCGTCCTTCCGTCCGTCTCTCTCTCTCTCCCAGCCTGGCGATGAGTTTTACGTGGACGACTGTCAGCTGAAATGTAGATGCGACGTCCCCTTCGTCACTTGCCAGGCCTCAGTCTGCCCCCCAGAGCAGGAGTGCAAGCTCCAAGGAGGAGAGCTGGGCTGTTACCCTACAAGTAAGACGCAGTCTGTCCTCTGGGGCTCCCAGGTAGCTCTCTAGTGATCACGTCAGGCTCTTGTGAGCAAGTAAACCTCTTGAACATGTCATTAAGTTATGACAATGTAGACCTCTTGTGGGAATGTTAACCTATGCTAATAAGGTTAATGTATTTAAGAAATGTAAATCTCTTTTAATAGTGTAAACCTCTGATGATAAGGTAAATCTCTCTTGATAATGCCAATCTAAACCTCCAATTCCAGCCCCAACTACACCCAAACCAACAACTCCGGGCCCAACTACACCTAAACCATCAACTCCAGGCCCAACTACACCTAAACCAACAACCCAAGGACCTACAACTCCGAGACCAACCACAGTGACAACGCCAGGTAAGACCGACCGTCCATAAAAACCCAACCGTCACTCCTAAACCTGATCAAAGATTATCCTTAGAATCATTAACATAGATCGTTCCCATCTGCACATCCATCTCCACACACTGGAGCCACTCATAGATCCGTCATTCTGAAGCGATGTCTGTGTTCTGTGTCTTATTTATCTTTTTTCTTCGTCCGTCTTCTCTCAAAGCTAAATGCCCGCCGGACGCGGAGTACATAGAGTGCGGGCCGGCCTGTATTCCCAGCTGTGAGGATCCCTCCACCAACTGCAGCGGCTCCTGCATCAGCGGCTGCTTCTGCAAGCCGGGCTTCGTGTTCAAGGGCCGCCGCTGTGTGCCTCTGGACAAGTGTGGCTGCTTGGACGACAACAACAACTACTACGAGGTTACAGAACCCGACACAGACAGAATGACAGGATGACACCCTGAAAAGAAGGATGGCCAAAGGTGTTGGCTTCGCCTCACTCTTTCTTCTTCCACAGCCCGGAGAGATCATCTACGGTGA
Organism: Gadus macrocephalus; assembly: GCF_031168955.1. Classification (NCBI taxonomy): domain Eukaryota; kingdom Metazoa; phylum Chordata; class Actinopteri; order Gadiformes; family Gadidae; genus Gadus; species Gadus macrocephalus. The sequence goes on along the minus strand of NC_082398.1, from coordinate 4,700,240 downwards.
CGGCTGTTCCCAGCTGTGTCGCTGTGCGGGGAACTACACCCTGTCCTGCGTGGACAACTCCTGCGACCCCACCGAGGAGTGCCGAGAGGTCAGCGGGACGCACGGATGCTATCCAAAAGGTAACCGCGCTCTCCTAAAGTTGGATCGGAGTGCTGATCCGTCGTTACTTCATTGTAAAGCATGTGAGATCCTTCCTGGCTAAAAACAATGTCTATTTCTACGGTAATCCTCCAGACACGTCCACGTGCGTTGCGTCGGGGGATCCTCACTACAGCACCTTTGATAAGCGCAAGTACAACTTCATGGGCAACTGCAGCTACGTGATGTCGGAGCCCTGCAACGACACGTCCGTCCCTCACTTTGAGGTCCACGCCGACAACGAGAACCGCTACAACAACCCGTCCATCTCCTACATTAAGGCTGTGCACGTTTACGTGCGCATGCAGAAGATCTCCATCCTGAAGGGAGGCACTGTTCAGGTAAAGAAGGACCAAAGCAGACTGAAAGTGACAGTCATTTAGACAGAGCTTCCACAGTGGCAATCTGTTCACTGCTGTTGAAGTGCTTTATGAAGGGTTTTTCTAGGAGCAATTTAATTGGCTCACATGGTTATGTGGAAGTAAAAATGACAAATGCCATCAAGAAATGCCAATGACTCCTTTATCTTCCCCTTAAGCCCACCTCAGACATGGCTTTGAAAACGTTCTTCAGTAATTGTGCTCCTCTAAAATACGTCCTATTTTTTTTTAAAGCTGAACGGGACCAATGTAAACCTGCCCTTGACTCCCAGCCCCGGCGTCTCAGTGTTCAAGTCTGGTAAATTCTACATGGTTTCCATGGACTTTGGCGTCAACGTTCGCTACGATGGGAACCACTTCATGGACATCAAGGTGATCAAAGAGTAAGTAGACTCCTGCTGTTCCCATTCACCTGTCAGTTGTCATGATAAGTGGCCGAGGACATTCCCTCATCCCATCCCTGTGCCCTACAGCTACCAGGACAAGTTGTGTGGATTGTGCGGAGACTACAACCTCAATGCCAAGGATGACTTCAGGAAGCCTGACGGATCTCTGACTCCCAACGCCAACGACTTTGGACACAGCTGGGTCACCGATCCAACGTAAGTACTATCACGTGTCCGCCCAGACAGCTACATGACTTCACCTGTATTTGACCGTTTGTCAAGATACTCATAGAAGCAGTGAGAGCAGAATGATTCGGTCCATCATTAAACACTGAGTACTCACTGAGGTCTTGTCCGTCTCTCTCGTAGCTGCAATGTCAAGCCCAACACCACGGTTCCTGGCTGTACAGAGGAAGAACAGGACCGCTACGAGAGCTCTGGCTTCTGTGGCATGCTGCTGGACAAGAAGGGCCCCTTTGCCGTCTGCCACCGCAAAGTCAACCCCAACGTGAGTTGTCCCCCCCCCCCATCTACACAACCACAAGAACACACTCATTGGATCACACAACCATAGACAAAAAGTGGAAATCATCTCTACACACGATCACATGGACACACTGGGTCACACACAAACACAGGGAAACACATCGCAAATACTGACAGACACAATGTCCAGAAAGATATAAACAACATGGATTAATATACCTGTGCTGCTCTTAAGCTAGACCAGTCAAACATAATTGACATTGAGATTGTCTAGACCTGCTCTTAACGGAAGGTGTGTGTGTGTGTGTGTGGGTGTGTGTGTGCAGAGCTACTTCAAGGACTGCCTGTTTGACCTGTGTGCGCTGGACGGCAGCAGGCCCATCCTCTGTGAGGCCATCGAGGCGTACGTCAACGAGTGCCAGGACCGCGGCGTTACCGTGGGAACCTGGAGGAACAACACCTTCTGCCGTGAGTGTTTGTGTGTGTGTGTGTGTGTGTGTGTGTGTGTGTGTGTGTGTGTGTGTGTCTATGTGTGTACAAAGGGATGATGGGTGCAAGATGGATTTTTCTTCCCCTTCTCAATTGATCTTCATCTCCAGTTTACTGTATGAAGAAGTCACAAAATCAGTCACACCTGTATAGTCGGCTTATATGGTTATGTAATCACCCTCTCTCTCTCTCTCTCTCTCTCTCTCTCTCTCTCTCTCCCCCCCCCCCCCCCCAGCTCTCCCATGTGATCCCAACAGCCACTACGAGCCGTGTGCGCCCCCCTGCCAGGCGTCCTGCAGTGGGGGGTCCTCGGGCTGTGGGGGTCCCTGCTCCGAGGGCTGCGTGTGCGACTCCGGCTTCGTGCTGAGCGCCGGCAAGTGTGTGGAGAAGAGCTCCTGTGGCTGCAACTACACAGTCAACGGACAGTACTATGAGGTACGGGTGTGTGTGCGGGTGTGTGTGTTTTCTGTGTTTTTGGCCTTCGGTTGGTTGGTCTTTCAAGTTGATAAATAATCATTGAATTTATAAAGCGCTTTTCAAGTCCCTATAGGGCTTTACAGTGAAGGGGGGAACGTCACTTACCACCAGCAGTGCGTAGCACCCACTTGGGTGATGCTCGGCAGCCAATCTGTGCCAGAACGCTCACCACACACCAGCTTGGGGTGGAGAGTGAGGGAATTAATGAATCAGCCAATAATACAGGGGGATGATTGGGGGGCCAGATTGAATGAGCCTGGTTGGACAGTTTTTGCCAGGACCCAGGGGAAACCCCTGCTCTTTGTGCCCTGGGATCTTTTATGACTTCAGTGAGTCAGGACCTGGGTTTTACGTCTCCTCCGAAGGACGGCGCCTTCCTCAGCACAGGGTCCCCGTCACTGCACTGGGGCATCGGGATTGATGTTTCGGCCAGAGGGAAGAATGCCACCTACTGGCTACCACCCGCACCCAAAGATAACTAAAGTTGATGTTGATAACACACTTTCACCTCATCTTACCACCTAACGATCTCTCTCTTTCTCTCCCCCTCTCTGTGTATGCCTCTCTCTCCCAGCCTGGCGATGAGTTTTACGTGGATGACTGTAAGCAGAAATGTAGATGCAACGCACCAAGCATCACGTGCACAGCCTCAGTGTGCCCCCCAGAGCAGGAGTGCAAGCTCCAAGGAGGAGAGCTGGGCTGTTACCCTACAAGTAAGACCCAGTCTGTTCTCTGGGGCTCCCAGGGTAGTCTCACATTGGGCAGTCGTCCATAGAAGGTGTTTGGAAAAGGGCAGGCAATTCCAAAAAACGAACTTGGCAGGTGATTGGATGAGCCATCTGTCTATCACCGTCTGTCAAATAGATCCCGTAGATCCTTGTAGGACTCGGATTGGTCGGAAACCACCGTAGTTCAGCCAGATGTAGTGATCATGTATTCACCTCTTGCTATAATGTATTCACCTCTTGTGATAATGTATGAATCTCTAGTGATAATGTTTTCATCTTTAGTGATAATGACATCTCTAGTGACAATGTCTTCACATCTTGTGATAATGTGTTGATCTCTTGTGATAATGTATTTATTTCTAGTGATCGTGTATTAATTTCATGATAATGTTTTAATCTTTAGTGATAATGACATCTCTCGTGATAATGACATCTCTAGTGATATTAAATTAATCTCTAGTGATAATGTCTTCCCATCTTTTGATATTGTGTTGACCTCTTGCGATAAAGTATATATTTCTAGTGATCATGTATTAATCTCATGATAATATTTTCATCTTTTTTGATAATGACATCTCGTGATAATTTATTAATCTCTAGTGATAATGTCTTCCCATCTTTTGATAATGTATTCACGTCTTGTGATGGTGTTGACCCCTAGGCTCCCAGGACTGCGTGATCTCAGGGGACCCCCACTACAACACCTTTGACAAGAAGTTCTACAGCTTCATGGGCACCTGCACCTACACACTGGCCAGGAACTGCGGCAATAAAACAGGTACAAACACTCGCAGACACACACACACACACACACACACACACACACACACACACACACACACACACACACACACACACACACACACACACACACACAGGGACATTCAGACACACGCACACATGCATAAACACACAGTAATAACTTAAACTAGGTTAACTTCCTGCTCTGTGACCTCTTGACCTCGCCGCGGGCAGGGCCTTGGTTCTCGGTGGAGGGTAAGAACGAGGAGCGAGGCGGGGCTGGGCTGGCCTACCTGAAGAAGCTCTACGTCACCGTGGAGGGGGTCACCGTCACACTGATGAAGGCCAGGAGAACGCTGGTACGTGCTCACGCACGCACGCACACGCACGCACGCACGCACGCACGCACGCACGCACGCACGCACGCACGCACGCACGCACTCACGCAACCACACACGCACACTTATGCATGCACCATTACACACACACAGGCACGCACGCATGCACACACACACACACTGACACATAGACACACAAACAATTACACGCATATATACGCGCATTTAGAGGCATGCACACAGACATGAATGTACACACACACACACACACACACTAAAATGCGTCAAAGCTGTTCAATCTTCTCCATATCTCCTTAATCCCTCTGTTCCGTAATACTTTGTAATCGCTGAACACCTGCTGCCGTTCATCCTAACCGGCTAAATCTGTCCCTTCCTCTCTCCCTACTGCTCTCTCTCTATCTCTCCCTACTGCTCTCTCTCTCTCTCTCTCTCTCTCTCTCTGTCTCTCTGTCTCTCTGTCTCTCTGTCTCTCTCTCTCTCTGTCTCTCTCTCTCTCTCTCTCTCTCTCTCTCTCTCTCTCTCTACGGCTCTCTCTCTCTCTCTCTCTCTCTCTCTCTCTCTGTCTCTGTCTCTGTCTCTCTCTCTCTCTGTCTCTCTCTCTCTGTCTCTCTCTCTCTCTCTCTCTCTGTC
>NC_082398.1:4669567-4695326 GCF_031168955.1 Gadus macrocephalus | reverse complement strand
AGTATTTTTTCTTTTACTATTCAAGTTAAATGAAGGTGTTATAAATGAATGCATCAATTAATCTAAACACATAGGCGTGGCCTAAAGGACAGAGCAGTTTATATGTTGACTGTTTCCAATGTTTTGTTGGTCATGCTATAGAATGATTTATTGCTTGTTTAGCGAATACTCCAGAACATAAGGAACTTTAAAAATAAAAATCGCATACGAAATTGCAATCTCAATATTGATCGAAATATCGCAATAAGATTGTTTCCCCAAATCGTTCAGCCCTAAGTGACACTCAGGAAGTTCTGTAGTAGTAAAACACAATGTGAACATGTCATGTTTCAGGAGTGGAATATACCGTTTAAAATGTTTGTAAAATGTTTCCTTCATTGGAGCTGTGGAGGTTTTCCTTCTTTTGCTTTGGGCAATGTCTGTGGATCAAAAAAAACAAAAAGAGCAAGAACAAAACAAATGTCATGTTTGTTCCAGGTCCGAACATTATGTTGTTGAGCATAACCACAGACTAGTTCACCTATCTTACCCGTCCGACATTCAGTACAAGCGCCACCAGGTAACGGACGGTCACTCTGATCCCGGCATGGAAGGTTACGGGGTTAAAGGGTGAGCTACGCACTGGACCCCCACGTGAACTAAGTGTTTTAGATGTTAGCACAAGAGAGAAAAAACGTTATAGGAAGCAATCCGTAGGATGACTATTTATCAGTCGTTATCTTTTTTCATTCACAAACGTGATCTAGTGCGTAGCTACTCTTTGATCGGGCTAAAGAAAACCTTGGGGGGGAAACGCTTTTATTTGCTCGAAGGAACTTGATCTGATTGGGACGAGGAAACGCACTGCTGCCAGTTTCTAGATTTCTTTCTACTAATCTACTAACTTTTTTCCCTGGCTGTCTCGCTCGGTAAAAAGACGAAAGATCACACGTTGTTGGTTTGAAACTATGTTTCTTCTGCGTTTGCCTACCCTCCACAGACACAAGACAACGACCTTTGAGCAGACCGCTGTACAGATGGCAACGACAAGTAAGACGGATTCCAAATGTTTGCAGGCTGGGTCAAAGCTTTTAAAAGCTTTTTCAAAGCTTTTAAAAGTTAAAAAAGATGAGGCAGCAATAAAAAATGTTTTGTCTTTGTCTCCCACAGGTGAACCATACGAAGAATTAACAGAAGGGGGACAAGATCTAAAGCGCACCTCGATGTGATACACGCAAAGTAATCTTATTTAAGAAAATTGGAAAACTCATATGCTTGTATATATTTAAAAAAATACTATTTTAGATGTCATTTTTCAAAACTTGAACAAGTACATTTAATCACACAAACCTTATTCTAATTTAAACTTTTACAATGGATGATGTGAACGATGTATATTTGAATGTAGAAGTTGTTTCAAGTAAAGCAACCCTTAAAAAAAAACATGGGTGTTGTGTACCTGAGTTTCTCAATCCGTCCCACCCATTAACTGAACTATATCAACAGTTAAAAACTAGCCATGAAACGTCCATTCATTCAGTTCAATACTTCTATATTCCCCCTCCCTCTCCGAATGGAGAAGGAATTGAAGAGATGAGATGAGGAATTCTTTTAGCGTTTGGTAATAAAGTCAGTGTGAATATGTACTGTTAGTGTCTTGGTGGTGAAGTGGTGAGACCTGTAGATTCAAGAACAGGCGACAAGGGTTCAAGTCCTGCACAAGTCGGTTGGTTTTCCAAAATTCATTGTGGGAATATAATCTCAAATAAAAGGTTTGACCATGTATAGCTAGTGTCTTTGTGGTGCAGTGGTAAGACAGGTTGATTAAAGTGCTGGAACAGAAGAAAGCTTCAAGTCCTTATGTTGGTGGCTTTTCATAGCGTGAATGTAATGTCAAATATGACTTCCGGCCATCAGAAAGCATCGGATCTGTGGTACAATGAATCGAGCTCTCTGTAAACGGTGCTGAGGTTGTGTGTTCAAAGATTGGTCACTATAGATCTGAAAGTTGATTTTAAAATACGAGATCTAGGAATTCAAGTCAAATCTATCCTCCACTGCGGTCATACACAATGACTTGGTGGTGTAGTGGGGACAGCAAGTGGTTATGATCGTCAGGGTTCCTGGTTCTAGTTCCCCTCGTGTCTAACTATATTCTTTAAAAAAATATATGTATTTGGGGGGGGGGGGGGGGTGGTTAACTTCATCACAATACTTTCAAAACGTTAATTGTGCAAAAAAGTTGCAAGACCCTCTTGGTTGTAACCTCCAATATTTTATGATCTGTGTCTTGGTGGTGTGGCGGTAAGGGCTGTTGGTTAACACTCTGCAGGTGCAGGTTCGAGTCCCCGCATGCACGGCTATTAAGAAGCTGATGTTCATGATGAGCTTTCAGACACTATGTAGGTTCAAGAGGTACCGTAATGGATACATCTTATTTCTCTGTCATGTGAATGGTATAGTCAAGTATAACCTCCAAACATGCTCTGGTTAGCGTCTTGGTGGTGCAGCGGTCAGGGCTGTTGGCTAACACTCTGTAGGCTCAGGTTCGAGTCCCCGCTCACAGGGAATAAGAATTTGCTCATCCTTTCATGCTGAGCCTAGATTCTGTTCACCGCTTAGACACATGGTTTAAGTCCCCTGATGGAGTAAGTACCTTAATGGATACCTGTTATTTCTAGACTGTGTGAATTGTAAAGTCAAGTATAACCTCCAAACATGCTCTGGTAGGTGTCTTGGTGGTGTGGCGGTAAGGGCTGTTGGTTAACACCCTGTAGACTCAGGTTCGAGTCCCTCCTCGCACGGCCAATAAGAAGCTCACCTTCATGATGAGCTTTCAGACAATATGTAGGTTCAAGAGGTACTGTAATGGTTACATATTATTTCTCAGTCATGTGAATGGTAAAGTCAAGTATAACCTCCAAACATGTTCTTGAGGAGTCTTGGTGGTGAAGCGGTCAGGGCTGTCGGTTAACGCTCTGTAGACTCAGGTTCGAGTCCACGCACGCATGGCTAATAAGAATGACGAGCTTTCAGACACTATGTAGGTTCAGGTGCCCTGCTCAGAACCAGGGTTCAAGAGGTACCGTATTGGATACATCTTATTTCTCTATCATGTGAATGGTAAAGTCAAGTATAACCTCCAAGCATGTTCTGGTAAGCGTCTTGGTGGTGAAGCGGTCAGGGCTGGTGGTTAACGGTTAGTTAACGCTCTGTAGACTAAGGTTCGAGTCCCCGCTCACCCGGCCACCAAGAAGGGAGTACCCCCAAACGTAATGGATACATCTTATTTCTCAATCATGTGAATGGTAAAGTCAAGTATAACCTCCAAACATATTCTGGAAAGCGTCTCGGTGGTGAAGCGGTCAGGGCTGGTGGTTAACGGTTGGTTAACGCTCTGTAGACTAAGGTTCAAGTCCCCGCTCGCACAGCCACCAGAGGTACCATAATGGATACATCTTATTTCTCAATCATGTGAATGGTAAAGTCAAGTATAACCTCCAAACACTTTCTGGTAAGCGTCTTGGTGGTGCAGCGGTCAGGGCTGGTGGGCTGATGGTTTGCGGTAAGTTAACGCTCCGTAGACTAAGGTTCGAGTCCCCGCTCACACGGCCATCAAGAACGGGGGTTCTCCCCTGTGGCAGAACCCCCCACCCCCCCCTTCCGCGGGGGTGGGGGGGGGGGGGTAAGGACTGAAGGGGTCTTGCTACTTTTTTGAATAAAGTAACAAATTATATATACAGGCCCCCATTATATGCCCCCCCATTATAAACCCCCCCTAATAGATGCACCCCCCAACATTAAAACCTCCCCACTCCACCCACCCCCACCCCCCCCACCCTTTCGGGGGGGGGGGGTCCCCCCCCCCCTTTAGAAAAGTTTCATCAAAGGGGAAACTTTACAAAAGTTTCATCAAAGGAAACTTTAGAAAAGTTTCATCAAAGGGTTTTTCAAAAATGTTCATGGAACTTTCTAAAGGGGGGGGCCCCCTAGAAAGGTGGTGAGGGGTGGGGGGGGGTGGGGGGGGTGGGGGGGGTGGGGCGGGTGGGGGGGGGTGGGGGGGGGTGGGGGGGGTGGGGGGGGTGGGGGGGGCTTATACAGTACATAAAACAAACAAATAAATTACAAATAAAAAAATATTGATACTTTATTCAAAAAAATAGCAAGACACCTACAGTCCTTACCCCCCCCCCCCCCCCACCCCCGCGGAAGGGGGGGGTGGGGGGTTCTGCCACAGGGGAGAACCCCCGTTCTTGATGGCCGTGTGAGCGGGGACTCGAACCTTAGTCTACGGAGCGTTAACTTACCGCAAACCATCAGCCCACCAGCCCTGACCGCTGCACCACCAAGACGCTTACCAGAAAGTGTTTGGAGGTTATACTTGACTTTACCATTCACATGATAGAGAAATAAGATGTATCCATTAAGGTACCTCTGGTGGCTGTGCGAGCGGGGACTTGAACCTTAGTCTACAGAGCGTTAACTAACCGTTAACCACCAGCCCTGACCGCTTCACCACCAAGACGCTTACCAGAAAGTGTTTGGAGGTTATACTTGACTTTACCATTCACATGATTGAGAAATAAGATGTATCCATTATGGTACCTCTGGCGGCTGTGTGAGCGGGGACTCGAACCTTAGTCTACAGAGCGTTAACCAACCGTTAACCACCAGCCCTGACCGCTTCACCACCAAGACACTTACCAGAACATGCTTGGAGGTTATACTTGACTTTACCATTCATATGATAGAGAAATAAGATTTAACCATTACGTTTGGGGGTACTCCCTTCTTGGTGGCTGTGTGAGAGGGGACTCGAACCTTAGTCTACAGAGCGTTAACTAACCGTTAACCACCAGCCCTGACAGCTTCACCACCAAGATGCTTAACAGAACGTGCTTGGAGGTTATACTTGACTTTACCATTCACATGATTGAGAAATAAGATGTATCCATTAACGTACCTCTGGTAGCCGTGTGAGCGGGGACTCGAACCTTAGTCTACAGAGCGTTAACTAACCGTTAACCACCAGCCCTGACCGCTGCACCAACCAGACGCTTTTCAGAGCATGCTTGGAGGTTATACTTGACTTTACCATTCACATGATAGAGAAATAAGATGTATCCATTAAGGTACCACTTGAACCCCGGTTAGGAGCAGGGAACCTGAACCATAGTGACTGAATGCTCATCATACTTATTAGCCGTGCGTGCACTCAAACCTGAGTCTACAGAGTGTTAACCAACAGCCCTGACCATTGCACCACCAAGACGCTTACCAGAGCGAGCTTGGAGGTTATACTTGACTTTACCATTCACATGATAGAGAAATAAGACGTATCCATTACGTTTGGGGGTACTCCCTTCTTGGTTGCCGGGTGAGCGGGGACTCGAACCTTAGTCTACAGAGCTTTAACTAACCGTTAACCACCAGCCCTGACCGCTTCACCACCAAGACGCTTACCATAACATGCTTGGAGGTTATACTTGACTTTACCATTCACATGACAGAGAAATAAGATTTATCCATTAAGGTACCTCTTGAACCTACATAGTGACTGAAAGCTCATCATGCAGGTCAGCTTCTTATTAGCCGTGCATGCGAGGACTCGAACCTGAGTCTACGGAGTGTTAACCACCACCCCTTCACCCCTGCACCACCGAGACGCCGGCTAGGATTAGCTCGGAGTCAATCAGCAGGAGTTGAGCGCAAACAGCCTTCCACTTCCCCACGGTTAATTGGTTGTTTAATTGGTTGGTTAACTTAATTGGTTACTTATAATAGCCAGGGAGGGTTAGGACTGCAATGGGTGTCATTATGGACATACTGTGGCAGGCTCGGGTTTCTCAATACCAAGTTTAATTGAAAACCACAAAACACAGAGAGCAGGGCAAAGCAAATGGTCATTTATTAGCAGGTATTTACATCCAGAGGGGGGAAGCACTCAAAGCACACAAGCCTTAATCTGTCAGTTTCTCCCGTGTCCAGGGGTGATCGCAAGAAGTGCCCTCATCCAAAGCAGTCAGTGCAGGGTGGGGTTAATCAGAGGGTCCAGGTTATATATATATCTCTCTCTCTCTCGCTCTCTCTCTCTCTGCTTAACGATCCTCAGGCTGACCTCGTTAAGGAAGGAACTCCATATAAGGCTTGTGGGTGGAGCCAGGTGGTTAGGCGTAGTCAGAGGGTCGTGCCAGGCATCCAGTCGAAGTCACGGCAACACGCTAAAACAGACGGAACAGTGAACTAGAACGGGGAGAGTGCACACAAAAGATGTAGACAGAGGCTAATATATATAACATGACACACCTCGTCCACACACTCGGCATGGGCCCTGCCTGCAGCAGCTGGGGGGCGCGGAGCTCTTCTGTACATCAGGAGGTATGCTGAGGAGGACCTGGATCAAGTGAGAAAACACATTAGTGGACGACAGATAATTATTCATTACCCCATTTGAGATGTTATGCTTTGATTGTTCTCCGACGTCTTCACACGCAAAGAATCCCGAAAGGACGGAATCTGAATCACAAAGATTTCAATTTAAATATCCAGTAGGTATGTTTACTTAGCGGTTTCTCCTTGCTGACAGGGCTGTGGGCGGAGCTGTGGAAATTCAACAATTAGTATTACAAACAGCCCATAATAACACTTTAAGAAACAACATTAGCAGCATTACAGGAAACAGCAGGGGAGATAGCGATAGCAATAGCAGCTGGATACACATGGGGGGGGGGGGGGGGGACATATCTGAAGATATGATTGGAGGGACGAGGGACAGTCAAGTGTTTCTCACCAATCGGACGCGAGCGTCGTCAAAGTCATACCAGCCACCGGTCTCGTAGGACTTGATGGTCGCCGTGTAATGGCCGCCTGTCAGACTTCCGTAGTGGTTGATGCGAGCATAGAGCTCGTAGTCACATCCCTGACGAAGGCAGAACAGGGCAAGAAGCAGGGAGGGTTGAGTGCAGAAAGGAAATGCCGTAGATCAACTAGTAATTAGTCAAAAAGGTCTGGTTATGAAGACAGAGGCAGCAGATTCAACAACACCATTCTTGCCTTTGATAACTTGAACTCTGTGTTAAAAAAAAGTTACATGCAGCCTTTCAGATAATTTTTAAACGAGGTCGGTTGGATCCTGTCTATTTGACTCTTGTCAATAACGGCATAAAAAAAAAGACTCGACAAATAAATATTTATTAAAAGAGTCATTTATTATTAGCGCGGTTGGAAATGACCTGCGTGGGTGTGTACCTTTATGTGTAGCTTTTGAGGCACGTCGATACAACAGGTGATCTTCTCGTAGCGATTCCGCAGGTACTCCAACTGGAACCTCTTCAGCTGCAGAGTGAGGATCTGAGGCCGGTGCTGCCAACCGCACACCTTCCCCCGCAGGCGTCGCATCGAGAGGAGATGAGCTTGGTTGAATATTTGACTCTGATTGGGCAATTGCGGCTTTCTACAGCCTGTTATTGCTGAATAGCCGACCGCTGGTTTTAATAACCGACCAGTGTTTGAGGACAGCTTTCCAATGCTAAAATCTAACGTTCAATTTTTCGAGCGGAATCATCTTGTTTTCTTTTTTTTATCAAATACTTATTGCTTTAGTAATTAGCTGTGTAATAAGCGGGATAATGTACTCAGTTCCAGCTAGTGTTGGGAACCAAGGTTGCCCCCTGGTAAACAAAACAGATGTGATTTAAGATGAGTGAGGGATCACAAAAACAATACTCAAAATTAGAGCTGTCAAGCGATTAAAATATTTAATCGTGATTAATGTCATAGTTAACTCGCGATTAATCGCGATTAATCGCAAATTATTTTTCTATGCTAAATATCCCTAGATTTTTTTGTCCCATAATTCTTCTCATTTTAATTCTCTTATCAACATGGTGAAGTGCATCGGCTTGCCTTGTGCAAATGTTTTTTTATTGATAACAACATTGGCATATACTGATCAAAACAGGACGATACAAAAAAAGAGCCTATAGTGCAATTAAACGACTGCTTTGAACAAATGTCATTTGAACATAGCAGTCAGGCTACTGCTTCTTTGTTTTGAGCCAAAGAAAAAAAAAAGTTTTTTTTTTTTTTTTAATAAAACAATTGCGTTAATCGCGCGATAATTTTTTTAACGCCGTTAAAATTGGTTTGCGTTAACGCCGTTAATAACGCGTTTAACTGACAGCTCTACTCAAAATATTGAACAGCAGTAAGAGATCAGATAACGCGACCCACAATACCATGGATCAAAACAATGACCAAGACGATTGTCATCCTTAATATTTCACACATTCGTCGACGGCTCACTCACAATGGTTGCATCTTCTCGTGCTTGGCAGCGGTCGCAGTAAATCGTGTTGTCCCCGGTCAGGGTGGTTGGCGTGAAAACATCTTCAAAAGCCATTTCCTGTAAGCAGCCCCGAGGGTTAAACCATGGGGATTCTAAAGTTCTACTTTTTCAAAGGTTTTTATTCTTCACACACTCATACAGGGTGTGCGGTGAAATGTTTGTGTGCGATATGTGCTTAAAATATAAATAAAACACAATATATGTTTTAACAGAAATATATACACAGAAGAAAGTTAATAGTATGAAGTTATTGCAAGTATGTTGAGTTATTGCAAGTATTTACATATGCACGTGTTGTGAAATGAAGAATATTGTAAACACATTTATAATAAAACGAGTGCACAGGGAGATGTACAGATCGTATTGTGCAATACGGCCAGGGTTACGTAGCTGGCCCACAGAGACGCCTCTGTACCAGGTTGTTCGCTGAGTACAGACGGAGGCCCGGTCCGACTGAGATCGGGAGAGACCAGAACGGGTCGACCGTCTTGTTCTCGGTCCAACACCCGTGGCATTTGATGCAACGCTTCAGCGTCCCCTGAAACATCTGCAAGCCAAGAGGGACATTTTCATCGTCACAAATGAGTGAAGGAATTGCATCCCTACACTTTAAAATGCATGCCAGTACTTTATTCAATGGTTCAATTATTTTATTGTTGCCGTTGTTGATGTTGTCGTGTATAATTCGGCTATTTTGTTTGCTTCACTACGAAGTTGTCGCTTGCCTTGTCCTAAGAATTTCCCTGCCCACTATGACCCTGTGTTGCACTGTACATTTGACAAATAAAACACTTTCACTTTGTCTTTAAGTTATTGCAATAACTCAACATACTTGCAATAACTTAATAACTTAACGTAGGCGTAGGTCGCGGCCTCAGTGCTTCCCGCCGACCAGGTAGCAATGTGTGGTGCCCCCCCCCCTGGCGCCGGTTGGGGGGGATCGAGGGTCACGGTGCCGTGGCGCTCGGTGTTTATTCCGCGGCGCTGCGCCACACGTTGGTCTACGCGTGGGAAACACTGGGCCTGTTGGGGTGCGGCCCACGGAGGCGTCTGTGCGTTCAGTCGGCCTACCTCGGAAGCCTCAGGGCTGGTTCCACACAGAATCTTCTGGAAGTACTCGGCGGCGTCTCGCTGTTCGTAAACTGTAAGCAGGGGTTTCCGTGAGCAGGGATTGTGCATCAGAATGCTTCATACTTCCCCGTCTCAAGATGGCTGCGGTACGGTTAAATCACGGTATATATATCTAAAACCTAGGCTAAATGTAACTTTGTTTGACCCTGGTTGGCATGAAAAACACAGTGGCAGTTTTAAACACAACAGTGTCTCCCCATAACGACCAATCACTTCACAATGTATTACTAAACAATGACCGGAATAACATTACTAGTACTAACACAACAACTAACATTCCTATGCTCCTAGGCTTCCAAAATGGAGGCGGTCAATGCAATGTGATTTTACTAGGAAATACAACACACAGCTGAGCTGTATAAGCAGGGAAAACACAGGTGTCAAAGCACCAGCATTGGTCAATGTGTGTTATGTTCTAGTTATCCATCCCCAGATACATGCAAAGAGCAGACCCATAATGAGTGTTATAGTTGACCAAAAGACGTCTTCTTACTGAAGGCATGACTTACTATCTGCCTCTGTGATCCCCAAGGCCATTGCAATGTCATCTATGTCAGCCGTACACTTCTCCAAATCCGAAAACAGCTTATCCAAGTTAGGGTCTAAGTAGAGTGAATGTGTAGCCGATCCCCTAAAAATAAATAAAAACAATACTTTAATATCCGGTTAATTAGGCAATTTCACATGAGGGAGTGCTCCATCCAGATGTACAATGGAAAGATCCGCCCACCAGTTGCTACAGTCCACTGGATAGGCTGATCTGTCCATCACACAAAGGGATTGACAATCCCACTTGTGACGTCACGTGAGGGTCGATTTTGACAAGTTTTGGATTGGACTGGATTAATAATAATAATAATAATAATAAATGAAAATTATATAACGCTTAATATGGTACTCGAAAACGCTTAACTTTATTAATCCCCATTGGGGAAACTGGTTTGCCACCATGGATACATCTGATTTTACACTCTTTCCAACTGACTCTGGTCTGGACGTTTACTTAATTGTGTATAATATAATAATCAACGTCAGTTTTCAACAATTAAATACAACGACACCAAACCTTTTCACTGCCTCTGGGAACCGAGGGGTCATGGATAGGACATGCAGCACGCTTGTCAGGTAGCAGAGGCTCGCAGGGTTGTTAATACCGCGATAGTCTGCAAACGAGGATCGAGTACATTGTAAGACAACTAACAAACGTACCACACTTTAAAAGAAAGAGCCGTAACACGACATGCCCCAGTACCTGAGTAAGGAATGTTGTCCAGACGAGCTGCGATTCTGTTTCTGCTCGTATTCCTGTTGTAGGACATCACTATTTGCCTCTAGTTTGAGGAAGTAGGCACCATCACGTTATCAGAAGGCTACTTTAGACATATTTGGTCCTCGGCGAGACATGATCTTCAACAAAAGAATGCCAAATGTAAGGCTCAAGACAGGAATTCAAGGTCGTCTTGCATCGTTTTTTTTTAAAACGTGGGCACCAAGGCAAGGCAACGTAAACATTTAGTTTCACTTTCGTTGGGACTTGGATGAGAGGAAAAAGGTCCTCTCATCCATAGCGTTAAATCATCATCTTTCACGTTGGACGAGTGTATTGGGGTCATTTAGTGAAATAAAATGAAAAATATCAATATAGTTTGATTTATTAGACTTACCCAGGTTTTTACAAAACAACAGGAAACGTAAGCTTCCGTTAAAAACGTAAGCATCAAGTGTTTAACGGGGACACAGCGACCCCTAGAGGTTATGTGGGTGAACTGCAGGGGTCAACGCCATTGTAATGACCATGGAAGAGGAAGTGAATGAAGTATGGCTTACACATCGATTTATTAAGCGACAATGTTACTACCATTAGTCAGGTTTTGAACTACAACCTCTACTGTATTAAATATATTGACAGCTGATTTGTATGCATAAGACTCATACAGCTGATGCAGGTATACATATACCTGCATCAGCTGTATCAGTCTTATTTTAAATACAAGCTTTCGTGTAGGCCTATGTACTTTTGATAGGTCTGGTATTGCTGCTTGCAATTGAGAATTTTTCCTTCTTGCTATTTAGACTGCTAATTTGATAAAAAAGACTTGGACTTGAACACTAATTTGACAAAAAGTGCTAAATTATTAAGACTCATTAAATTCAGTGGACAAAATAAAAGTTTCATAGGCACTGTCAATATTTTCATCGTTTTTCTTTAATTCCACAAAACACACAAATCATAAGTTCATTTTCCTTCCTGTGCAGCTAACAATCTCGCCATTTTTTGAAAAACAGGGGAGAATAATATAATTTACACTTTTTTTATCACGCCTACAAAAATAAAGTCAAAAAGAAACACTAAGACTTTACAGAAAAATGAACACAAATATTTATATATATATATGCATATCCATATGTATATCCATATCCATATATATGCATATAATATATATATATATGCATATAATATATATATATATATATATAAACTTGCTGTGATTTCTCTATGTTACATGAGTGAACATTTTTTTTTAAAGAAAAGACAATGCGCGATTACAGTTAAAGACTGGTGTATGCATACAGTAGTTTGCACTGTGCAGGGATTCAGTTTCTGTGCAACATCTTACAAAAGGAATAGACTCCTCGGAGCCAAGACTTATCCACTCACAACGCAACACGCATGGAAACTCAAAACAAAACCAGGAGATTAAACTACGGAGGTAGAAATCAAATGGATAAAGATGCGCTTCTCTTGGAATACTATAAACCAAAACCAAAAAAAAAAAGGATTTTAAAACGTTTTTTGCTAAAGAAAAATGGAAAGAAAAACACCCGAAATGCCTTCATAACAACCGCACATTTCTCTGCAACTCTTCGCTGCTAAAATATTTTCACTGATCTGAGCAATAAACTCTTAAAATGTTTTGAGTTGCTTCACACAGACGACGGAAGCAGGCAGCCTTTAACGAACCTCTCCCCACCGGTTAAGAGTACCTCGTCCCTCCCTCCACGGAGGTGAAAGAAATAAGATGAGCCGTTTTTGGATTATGGTATCCCGATTGTCCTCTTTGACGTTCTCAAGACTCCATGGCATCCGACGAGAAAGCCGGCACTTCGACGATTTTTTTGTTCTACTTCTTAAAGCACAGTTACCCGTTCAGTCCTCACCTCATCTTCTTCAGAAAGACATTCCCACCGCTGACCTGGCTGAGAGACGCTCCAAAACAACGCCGCACCGGTCGCTTCGGAAGCGCACGCGTGGTTGAGTACGGTTTAATGTCATGCTTGTCTTAAGTTTAGGCAGCGTGTAAGAATGTAAATGTGTTAAAAGTAAAACTATATTATAGCTTTAAAAACCACTATAATGTGAATCCTCCGTGTACATGGCAGACTAAGGCGAAAGTTTCGTTTTTTTTGTAATTGTTCCTCCATCTCGTTCGTCTCCTTCCTTCGTGCCTTTTTGCAACACAAAATATGTAAAAGACGTAAACAAACGAAGCACGAATAATAACGATTGTTAGTATACCATGTTATAATGCCACTATAGGAAGAGGGTTTTTGGTAAAAAGTTGCCTTAATATGGTTTTATTTGCGCCTCGGAGGAGGAAACGTCACTACTTTAGTGAGCACACGTCAAAATCCACGAAGACAGGAAGACGCAAAAATAACAAAACCACAACTTACATTAGTGTCAATCTTGCTGGTTACACATACATTATACATTTGAACCGAGGCTTAGAAAACAGCTGCATGAACTTTCTGGAAACAGAACACCATCCAATGACTTCCCGCTTCATCAGAGTGCGGGAAAAAATATAACATGTCAGTTGTTTTTTGTTCTTTTTCTTGCATTAACTTGGATTATGTGCATATTCATAAAAAAAAAAATCTAAATGTACAGACATGTAATTTCTTCTCGTTTGTCTCCCAATAAATACATTATTACTCAGAGGAGGAATGGGTTGAACTTGGTACGAGGGTGCGCCGGGGTGGGGCACACACACACACACACACACACACACACACACACACACACACACACACACACACACACACACACACACAGCTACAAGTATAACACCTGGGGGGGGGGTCACTGTAGTGGAGGAGGAGATCGGGCGGGGGTGTGAGGGTGGGGCTGCAGGGACATCGGCTCGGGGTCCACAGTTTTGTACGCGTCGCGGTAGTGGGGGGCTCTCCACACAAAAAGGGGTCCCTCCCCACCCGGAGCGCGTCATTTGGACACACTGTGTGGGGGGGGGGGGGGGGGGGGGGTCGTATCACGAGCGCATGCTGAGGAATCACGAGAACCCACCTGAGAAAAGGTGTCCGTCGGGTGACCCCATTAAACAGCCTGTTGCTTTTTATGTCCACCGAAGCGACATGGAAGCGGTCCGTGTGTGTGTGTGTGCTCCCTGTGTGCAGCTAGACCCACCCTGGTCGGACCCCAGACGGCAGCTGAACCCGTAGTGTTTTAGCCTCTGATCTAGAACAAACCAACGGTATGTGTGGGTGCCGGTGACCAAGACCCGGTCCACGTTTCTCAGTTAGTGTACGATCACTCGAACAACAGAAACAAACACGGGACTCAATCCAGGGGAACGGGACACGTAGTGTGCGGGCAACGACGTCGGAATTCCTTGAATGGTAATCCAGTGCAAATCCAGCTATTGGTCTACGACCTAGTCCTCGATAAGGGGGGGGGGAGGCCTGGGGCGGGCCCCTTACCGCTCTACTGTGGAAGATGCAGACATGCAGAGATGCATTGTGGGTAAAGTGCTGGGGGGGGTGGGGGGGTGGGGGGCTTGATTATTATTTCTTTTAAAAAAAAAAGCAACACTTCCGACACTCAAGTCTTTCTGTCAGCCGTTCGGATTTTCTCCTAATCTTTTGTAAATTGTTCAAAAAGGTGCGAGCCTACGAAGAACGCCGTAGGCAAAGGGTTCGCATGTCGTTTCATCTCCACATCCCAGCTTCTCCCCACGTGTCTCTCTCTCTCTCTCTCTGTCCTCCCGCCACTGGGGATCCAGTCCTACTTCCTGTTTCGCCATCAAGCGCCTCCTACTTCCTGTCAAGCATCCCCATACTTCCTCCGGAGAAGACGGGGGGGGGGGGGGGGGGAGTTCCTGTAGTCGTAGTGGTCAAGCTTCCTTCCCGGGGGGGTTCCCATAGGACAACGGCAAACGGTTTCATGCACACCGTCCTTTTAGTGTTTCTCCTCCAACGGCCCAGTGCATGCTGGGAGTCAAGCAGGTGGGGGCTGGTTCGGGGGGGGCAAGGAGTGGAGAGTAGAGGTGTGTGTGTGTGTGTGTGTGTGTGTGTGTGTGTGTGTGTGTGTGTGTGTGTGAGGATGTACACAGAGTGGAGGTCAGAACCCGGTGGACTGGATCTTGAGTTCGGTCAGCGTTCCCTCGGTGCCTGGAGGGGTTCACAGGAGAGGAGGTAGAACGTTAGCGTTCCCTCGGTTCTCGTTCAGAACTCCTGCTGCGGAACGTTCAGAGTCTAACGCAAAAAAGAAAACGTTGGTCACCCACTGAGAAATCGCAAGCCTTCTCACGGCACATTCTTAAAGGTTATTCGGAATTTCAAATCATCAAGGTATTTCTAAAAGGTACTGCGTAACCGTAAATCGTTACCGTAATTTGTAAAGGTAGATTGTAAAGGTCATTCGTAAAAGTTCATTTGTCAAGATCAATCGTAAAGGTAATTCATCGAGGTCCTTCGTTAATGGTATCCCTAGCAGCAGGCGGAAGGCAAACCTGGGTCTTCTCCTTCGACCTCCGATCTCTGGGTCGACCGTGGTCACTCACCGTCTCCTGAGGCGCGCTCCAACGATGGCGTCCTAGCGACGGTTGCCGGGTGACCGGGGTGCTCCTCTGGTGGCAGGCCGATGGCCGCCTCCCGGAGAGACTTGAGGAGCTGGTGGTGGGCGTTCTCCATGTCCTGGGGAGGAGCAGGGACAACATAGAGCTTTAAACCTATAAACACTAGAGGGCGCCAGAAGCTAAAGTAGTCTGCAACAGTTTTTCACCACGATTTTAGACTCTTGGTTTGAGGCCAACTGATTTAGTCTTTCGGTAGACACTTTCATTCCAGTGGATTTACAGAGAACTTGTTCTTGGGGAATTTTCTCGCTTGAAGTGGAACTGTTTCCTTGTTCTTGAAAAATGACATTTTCTTAAAACCCTTGAATGGACCCGGATTCACATTTAATTGTATCGGGATACTTCCAGGTCTGAATGCCTTTAAAGTGTTCCAACAGATTTTAGGAGACGCTGGTCTGGAAAATTTGACCAACGACCCGAAGCGTCTACGTCACCCTTCAATGACCCACCCAGCTTGTGGCGGACATGGGAACAATATCATTCCGTTCGCCAGAGGACACGGACTAAAAGCAGTCATTCCGGTCTCTTCCTCACCTTCAGACGTTGCAACTTTGTCATCAGGCCCTCGATGGTGAGGAAGATCCCCTCCACGTTCTTGATCACATGACTCTGGCTGCCCGTCTGCGATTGGCCCAATTCCTCGTCCTCTTCCTCCTCCTCTAGCCTCAAAGCGTCCGATTGGTCGACGTCCGCCGCCGCCGCCGCGCCACCGCCCGCCGCGCCACCGCCCGCCGCCACCTCCACGTTGGCGTCTTCCAGCCGCGGGCACGCGCCGTCCTGCGACGATGACATCACTTCCTGGCGGAAGGGGGGGCACTCGGGGAAGTGGTCGGCGGTGGGGGTGGGGGGTTCGTCGTCGGTGGTGCTCTCCCCGGCCTCGCTGGGCATCACCAGGTAGAAGAGGTTGCCTACGGCCGGACACACGGGCTCTCGTCAGGGGCGGGAGAGGTAGAGGACGATCGCACGTGCCATGCTAATGACAGTGTGTGTGTGTGTGTGTGTGTGTGTGTGTGTGTGTGTGTGTGTGTGTGTGTGTGTGTGTGTGCGCGTACAATTCTTTATTTTTTTCAATCATGCACAAAAGCGGCTGATGTTCTGTTACTGGTCTTAACACAAATGTATCCGTGTGCACACTGCACAGCCTTATGACGTCTGGGGGAACCTAGAGGGAACCAGGACGGTCGCGCGGGCGAATAAAGGCCCACTCCACTCTCCAAACGAGTCCCGACAATGTACCGGCTGCAATCCGACTACGGGCGCCGCTGCACCGGTCGGGCAGGAAGGCGAGCATTACCGGGCGCCGCGGCTTCCCCGCCTCTCGGCTCGGACGACGGCTCGGAGGGGAGGGGGGCGGCATCGCGGGCGATGTCGTCGGGGACAGAGGAAGAGCCCGCCACCACAGCTACACACAGAGACGACGGACCGGGACGGGGGGTGGTTTGGGGTGAGGAGGGGAGTGGGGGAGGAGAGGGGTTTGTGCAGGGGGGGGGGGGGGGGGAGGGGGATGAGGCGAGGAGGAGCAGAGACAAGAAGTAGAACCGTTTGAGCAAACCCAGATCCATGCAGAAGAGACACCGAGAATTAGTTACCACAAGAGACCGTACTCATAGTGAAAGAGGAACGACACACCGAAAGTAAAACTTCACATCCAGTACAATACGTTAGAATTAATAAGAACAAGCAGAAGTGAAAAGGTTGGAATGATATTCAAATCGAAAGGGCATTTAAGACCGTGAGATCCCATGAAATCATTTAATATATTGATTTTCTAAATGACAGCGAATACTCTTTCAGCGCATTTGAAGATTGGCCGAAAAAGTTTCACTTGATTTTTTTATCTGTTTTAATAATGACCCACGACCCACTTGAAATGATCTGGGTTAAAATAAAAAAAAAGAGAAAAAAAATCCTACATTTTCCTTGAAACTTTTATTTTGAAAGATCTCCATGGCAGTTGGTCGGCTGATTTGCGGCGGGCGTTCGTTACCTTTCCTGACGACCTGAAGCCCGAGTTGCTCGGTCGACGGGGGCGTGGCCTCGTCCTCCCCGTCCGATTGGTTGGTGCACAGGACCGTCTCCAGAGAGAGCGCCCTTGGGCCGTAAGCGGACGAATGCCTCTCATTGGCCAGCTCGTTGGTGGGCGTGTCGTCTGAATCGCGGCTCCACCCGTCCTCCTCCAAATCGTGGAATATTAGTTGCCGTAGCGACTTGACTGCAAGCGCACAAAGAGACGAGGAAACGGTTGACAAACCTTAAGTATCAGTATCAGTATCAGTATCAGTACCTTAAAGGACAAATCCGGTATTTTGAACATCGAGGCCCCTTTCTGGCTGGTCTAGGATGAAATATAGTGGTTGACAACGACATTTTTACTATTGGTCCTGTCTCAGGTAATTGGCTCATTTCGAATCTCCCCTGCCTGCTTCACAATGGCATTCGTTTTCAGAAATGTGCAACTCACCGGCAGATTTTCAAAAACGGCTTGTAACGGCTAATTACACGGGTAGTATAATATGTCACCTTTAAGAGCTGTACTGATGATAAATAACAGTGATATTTAAGTCCATAAAAATGTCTAAATATTCACTGTCGATATCGGTCAAATAAGACTGTGGTGTGAGAATATGAGCCCTTGAGCTTCGGTCAGAAAAAGCAAAGGTAAAGTCTCCAAACATGGCGTCCTTCTCACCGTCCTGCAGAGCCGCCTCTGCCACGCCCATCTCCGGCCCGTCCCCACGGAACAGCTCTTCCGATAGGCCCGCGGGCTCGCTGGAGATGAGCCCGTTGTCGTCATTGGACGACCCTGTCTCCATCTCCATGGAGACCAAGCTCTCCGTCACCGAGTCGTCTGGACGATTGAAACAGTTTAGAAGGATTTCGGAAAAGATACTAATGAACAAAAAAGACAAACGTGTAGCATTTGACTTCTTACGGCCCCTGCCCAAGTATATGGTCACGTTTCAGCGTTGCCAAGGCACACGGGTGTCCTCTTACCTGATTGGTAGATGTGGTTGTTCGTCGAGATTGGGGAGGAGTTTACTAGACTGGGGAGACTGCAGCAAAAAGAAACACACAAACGCAAAAACACAGATAGGCGAAACAACGTTATTATTACTTTTTTGCCACCAGCCTGGTATGGTTAATTGAAGCGGTCAACGTCGGTCAGGCAGGGGAAACATCTGATCCAGACGCTCGATAAAACCCAGTAAAGACTCACGATATGGGAGCGGAGGTGTGATTGGTTGAGGGAGACGAGCCACCGGCCAATGAGATGGTCTTTTCAAGGATGTCTTTCCACCTGAAACAGAACACACGCGATTCAGAGCCCACGAGGATGACAACAAAGACACTGGCGGACACGGAGAAGCACAGACAGAAGTGGATGTACTGAAAGTATGCACGATGGAAGGAGGAGACTTACGTGTTCTTGTCGGAGGCCGTCCCGGCCACCAGCTCGTATATCTGTCCCTCTGTGGGGCTGATGATGTACAGCGCCTTGTTGTCTGGGTCAGGAGAGAAGGGAGGGCGGTTATAGAGGAGGCCAATAAAAGGGCAGACAGAGAAGCGGAGCAGGTGGACCTCAAAGCTGTAGAACACACTCATCGTTGTTCACACTGTTCTTAGCAGAGCTGCATTTAGTGAAGTACAGGGGTATTCCGAACCTGCAGAGGCCTAGAGACATCTGTGGACATGGGGATCGAACCCTGTGCCTTTCAACTTGTTCCCCCGTTATGAATGCACACACAGACACATCATATAGTCGTGTGTGTGTGTGTGTGTGTGTGTGTGTGTGTGTGTGTGTGTGTGTGTGTGTGTGTGTGTGTGTGTGTGTGTGTGGGTGTGTGTGTGTGTGTGTGTGGTACCTGTGGCGACGGAGCGGACCAGCAGGGAGTCCAGCCGCACCACGGGGCTGAAGGCCGTCTTGGAGTCGCCTCCCCCTCCCGTGACCCCCAGCCAGCGGGACGGCCCGCGCAGGACCAGCCGGTCGTCTGGGCCCCGCTGCAGCAGGACCAGGGCGTCCGACAACAGCAGAGCCTGGATCTCTGGGGGGAGAGAGAGAGAGAGAGAGAGAGAGAGAGAGAGGGTAAGAGGCAAATTCAAGCACACACACACACTGTAGATGAAACAGACAGGTGCTTGACGTACCTAGCGTCTTGTCTTTGTTGACCTTCCAGGTGAGGGGACCCTCGTGAATCATGGTCTTCGCTGTGAGGTCCAGACTCTGCAAATAAACACACCAGTCCATCAATTAACAAACAGCCAATCAAAGCACCAGTCCATCAATTAACAAACAGCCAATCAAAGCACCAGTCCATCAATTAACAAACAGCCAATCAAAGCAGAAATCCATCAATTAACAAACAGCCAATCAAAGCACCATTCCATCAATTAAAGAACCGACCATCGGAGCAATGACATAAATCACAAATAGATCGACCAATCAAAAGGGAGGCTGTCCATTACACAGTTTTGAAAACAAACCTAGCTCACCTTGAACTGGGGGGCGGAGTCCAGCCTGCGCTGGTATTGGCTGAGGTGTTGCCGGTTTTCCGTTTCCCTGACGACCTCGTTGACAGCCTGCAGTATCCCCCGGCAACAGGACTGCGCCCGTTGGAGGGGCTGGAGGTCGGGGGAACCCGCTGCACGACGGAGGGGCAGACGGGGTCACATCGCCATAACAACCAGCATGACAAGCATCCACCGGTCAACAGTCAATCAATCCATTCATCATCACTGTTATGGTGGCATTAGTGTGGGGGGGAGGGAGGGGGAGAGAGAGAGAGAGAGAGAGAGAGAGAGAGAGAGAGAGAGAGAGAGAGAGAGAGAGAGAGAGAGAGAGAGAGAGAGAGAGAGCAACCGAGAGACGGAGAAAGAGAGAGAGCAACAGAGAAAGACGGAGACGGAGACAGAGTAAGAGACAGACACTGTGGAGATAAAACGCCATAAAGAGGGCAAGCATGATGGCGCACAAGAAGGGCCAAATGTGTGCCGGGGGACAGTGACTCACCCTCGGTGTGTTTGATGATGTTGCCCAGCAACAGGGGGTACTTGGTCAGCCTCTGCATCTCGGACACCAGCAGGTCCTTCAGCTGTAGCCTCCGACAGTGAGGGCTAGCCTCACACTCCTGCACACACACACACACACACACACACACACACACACACACACACACACACACACACACACACACACACACACACACACACACACACACACACACACACACACACCTCAGTGCCTTCGTACATCTCATGTTAGACAGCAGCGATGTGTGGGTGCCTGCGTGAACCTGCAGGCGCCCGTGTGCGTCTGTGTGCGAGTGTGAGCGGGGGGGTACCTGCATGACGTGGGCGAAGCGGGGGTCCTTGCGCTGCTTGCTCTTCAGCAGCTCCAGGGCCTCCGACTGCTGGCTGCACAGCTGGGAGGCCTGGTCCGCGAAGCCCTCACCTGCGGGACCCTCGAACTACACACACACACACACACACGCATAATTAAACATAGATATACACCGACATAGATGGAAAAAGATAAAGACAGGAGACACACAGACATGAATGCATAAAAACATACTGAGATACTGTAGATACGGAAACAGACAGACCGATGAGCGAATGACACGGCAACAAGCCTTTCCATCCGTCTTCACGTTAAAGATGATTGGTGAGTGAGTGAGTGAGTGAGTGAGTGAGTGAGTGAGTGAGTGAGTGAGTGAGTGAGTGAGTGAGTGAGTGAGTGAGTGAGAGAGAGAGAGAGAGAGAGCGTGGGTGAGTGGGTGAGAGAGTCTCACCCTGCTCAGCATGATGTCCCCTATCTCCTCCACGATGGTCCTCTCTCTGCGTTTCTTCATGGCTTCACACAGGCTGGCTGCAGGCCAGAGAGGAACGTTACAGACGCTGCACTGCTGCCGCGTTCCACCTCACTCCATAGTCTTTTGTTATTAACACTTTGATGTTCTCTATAACGTTTGTGAAAGTAGAGCTACAGACTGTAAGAGAGAGAGGAAGGTGGTAGAGAGAGCTACAGACTGTAAGAGAGAGAGGAAGACGGTAGAGAGAGCTACAGACTGTAAGAGAGAGAGAGAGGAAGATGGTAGAGAGAGCTACAGACTGTAAGAGAGAGAGAGAGAGGAAGATGGTAGAGAGAGCTACAGACTGTAAGAGAGAGAGAGAGAGAGAGAGAGGAAGATGGTAGAGAGAGCTACAGACTGTTAGAGAGAGAGAGAGGAAGATGGTAGAAAGAGCTACAGACTGTAAGAGAGAGAGAGGAAGATGGTAGAGAGATACAGACTGTAAGAGAGAGAGAGAGAGAGAGAGAGAGAGAGAGAGAGAGAGAGAGAGAGAGAGAGAGAGAGGAAGATGGTAGAGAGAGCTACAGACTGTAAGAGAGAGAGAGAGGAAGGTGGTAGAGAGAGCTACAGACTGTAAGAGAGAGAGAGAGGAAGATGGTAGAGAGAGCTACAGACTGTAAGAGAGAGAGAGAGAGGAAGATGGTAGAGAGAGCTACAGACTGTAAGAGAGAGAGAGAGAGGAAGATGGTAGAGAGAGCTACAGACTGTAAGAGAGAGAGAGAGAGGAAGATGGTAGAGAGAGCTACAGACTGTAGAGAGAGAGAGAGAGGAAGATGGTAGAGAGAGCTACAGACTGTAAGAGAGAGAGAGAGAGAGAGGAAGATGGTAGAGAGAGCTACAGACTGTAAGAGAGAGAGAGAGAGAGAGAGAGGAAGATGGTAGAGAGATACAGACTGTAAGAGAGAGAGAGAGAGAGAGAGAGGAAGATGGTAGAGAGAGCTACAGACTGTAAGAGAGAGAGAGAGAGGAAGATGGTAGAGAGAGCTACAGACTGATTGGGAGAGAGAGAGAGGAAGATGGTAGAGAGAGCTACAGACTGATAGGGAGAGTGAGAGAGGAAGATGGTAGATACAGACTGTAAGAGAGAGAGAGAGAGATGGTAGATACAGACTGTAAGAGAGAGAGAGAGAGAGAGAGAGAGAGAGAGAGAGAGAGAGAGAGAGAGAGAGAGAGAGGAAGATGGTAGAGAGAGCTACAGACTGTAAGAGAGAGAGAGGAAGATGGTAGAGAGATACAGACTGTAAGAGAGAGAGAGAGAGAGGAAGATGGTAGAGAGAGCTACAGACTGTAAGAGAGAGAGAGAGGAGATGGTAGAGAGAGCTACAGACTGTAAGAGAGAGAGAGAGGAAGATGTAGAGAGAGCTACAGACTGTAAGAGAGAGAGAGAGGAAGATGGTAGAGAGAGCTACAGACTGTAAGAGAGAGAGAGAGAGAGAGAGAGAGAGAGAGAGAGAGAGGAAGATGGTAGAGAGATACAGACTGTAAGAGAGAGAGAGAGAGAGAGGAAGATGGTAGAGAGAGCTACAGACTGTTAAGAGAGAGAGAGAGAAGATGTAGAGAGAGCTACAGACTGATTGGGAGAGAGAGAGGAAGATGGTAGAGAGAGATACAGACTGTAAGAGAGAGAGAGAGAGAGGAAGATGGTAGAGAGAGCTACAGACTGTAAGAGAGAGAGAGGAAGATGGTAGAGAGGAGCTACAGACTGATTGGGAGAGAGAGAGAGGAAGATGGTAGAGAGAGATACAGACTGTAAGAGAGAGAGAGAGAGAGAGGAAGATGGTAGAGAGAGCTACAGACTGTAAGAGAGAGAGAGGAAGATGGTAGAGAGAGCTACAGACTGTAAGAGAGAGAGAGAGGACTCACCGTGGAGCCGATAGACCTGGGGCAGGTTGGGGAAGATGCAGGCCAGCTCCTCGGAGCTCAGCACGGACCTCATCTTCTGGAAGAACACCTGGTCCAGCACCCGCAGCGTCCGCAGGTGGGACACCTCCGTGGTGAACAGCTCTGGACGGGACACGCACAAACACACACAATGAATGACAGACACACACAGACACACTTGGCAGTGGAGTAGGAATATTACTCATGGGAGGGAGGAAAGAGGCCGATAAAAGTGTCTAAACCTGTCAGATTTATCCCAGCCTAGTCCCAAGACCAGGAAGGGATAGAGGAGACGAGGAGAGGGTAGAGAGAAAGGTGAAGGAGGGAGGAGAGGGTGGAGGAGAGGAGGGATGAGAGGGTGGAGGAGAGGAGGGATGAGAGGGTGGAGGAGTGGAGGAGAGGAGGGATGAGAGGGTGGAGGAGGGAGGAGAGGGTGAAGGAGGGAGGAGAGGGTGAAGGAGGGAGGAGAGGGAAAAGGAGGGAGGAGAGGAGGGAGGAGAGGGTGAAGGAGGGAGGAGAGGGTGAACCCTCCACCCACTCCTCAACACTCTCCTGGCTTTGGGACGAGGTTAGACTGGGTTAGGTGACTGGGTGGAGGACTGGGTGGAGGACTGGGTGGAGGGTGGGGGGCGGTGTTACCGTAGATGACCGCCTGGCGCTCCGCCTCCCGGGGGCTGAGGGAGCCGAGGAGGTGGGGGGGAACCGTCTCCTGCCAGGGGTGTCCGTCACACACCTCCTCCTCCTCCTCCAGGGCCCCGCTGTCCGGGATCAGGGCCAGGGGGGACTCCACGCTCCTGGGGGGGCACAGGACACACACACACACGTTACACCAACACACATGGTACACACACACACATGGTACACACACACACGTTACACCAACACACACGTTACACCAACACACACGTTACACTAACACACACGTTACACTAACACACACGTTACACCAACACACACGTTACACCAACACACACGTTACACCAACACACACGTTACACCAACACACACGTTACACCAACACACACGTTACACCAACACACATGTTACACACACACACATGGTACACACACACACGTTACACCAACACACACGTTACACCAACACACATGGTACACACACACACATGGTACACACACACGTTACACTAACACACACATGTTACACTAACACACACGCGCACACACACACACACACACGTTACACCAACACACACGTTACACCAACACACATGGTACACACACACGTTACACCAACACACACGTTACACCAACACACACGTTACACCAACACACACGTTACACCAACACACACGTTACACCAACACACATGGTACACCAACACACACGTTACACTAACACACATGGTACACCAACACACATGTTACACTAACACACACGTTACACCAACACACACGTTACACTAACACACATGGTACACCAACACACACGTTACACTAACACACACATGTTACACTAACACACACGCGCACACACACACACGTTACACCAACACACATGGTACACACACACGTTACACTAACACACATGGTACACCAACACACACGTTACACCAACACACACGTTACACCAACACACACGTTACACCAACACACACGTTACACTAACACACACGTTACACTAACACACATGTTACACCAACACACACGCGCACACACACACGTTACACTAACACACATGTTACACTAACACACACACACACGTTACACTAACACACACACACACACCGTTACACTAACACACACACACACACACACACACACACACACACACACACACACACACACACACACACACACACACACACACACACACACACACACACACACACACACACACACACACACTCCACGCTCCTGAGGGGGCACACGGACACACACACACGTTACACCAACACACATGGTACACCAACACATGTTACACACACACACACGTTACACCAACACACATGTTAAACCAACACACACACACTCACTCCAGAAAGAGCACACGGACACACATGTACACCCACACAGACACTTTCCACCACACATACACACATATGTACAGGAGGGAAACACACATATTACATAGACCTACAGGGATACACACATACATGTGTGTGTGTGTGTGTCTGTGTCAATGTTTGTCAATGTGTGCGTGCTACATACAGTAGCACAAACACACACACACGAGAAAATACACAAACAGACAGGATCCCACACACTCTAATCCAGTGTATGTGTGTGTGTGTGTGTGTGTGTGTGCGTGTGTGTGGGTGCCCTTGTGTGTGTTTAGTCCGTACCTTCGTCGAGAGCGCGGGGTGTACGGAGGCGTGGGGTTCTCCAGAGACCTGGGGGGGGGTGAACAAACCAACACAAACATGAGTCTGTGGACTGAAGACGCTGTTAGAGACGTTTCATTCATTCACCAGCAGGCTGGCCGACTCCTCGGTACAGCGACAGAAGGGACGTCTGGATCTACCGCCTCAAACCGTCACACACGCCGTGTGATACAACTCTGGGTATGAATGTCTGATTGTGTACAGTGGGCATGTGATTGTGGATCTAAATTGTACACAACCGCTATTAATAATTGTAATTATCACTGTGTCAAGTTACTGTAGGTTAATGGTTACCTTCAAAATAACTTGAATAGGAAGTACTTACTAAGTTTGTTTACTATTGATTCGAATATTCT
>NC_082398.1:4634927-4667427 GCF_031168955.1 Gadus macrocephalus | reverse complement strand
CTCCTCTCGCACTTTGATCTTCAGAGGCTGAGGGGCAACAGTAAAGCATCAAAATCATCAGGACAGATGATAAATATTAAACTTGAATTGTGAAAAACATGCAACCACCATCCCAATACAGTCTGAACACATGAGCAGTCAAACAGTGGTTATCTTTCGGGGTGTGTGGGGGTCATGTGACTCTTACCGCGTCGGGGTCCAGGAAGTGGGAGCGCACCTGGGGAGCCAGGGAGCGAGCGTCCTTGGGGCTGGAGCCCAGGTAGGCCTCCACGGACAGGTAGAACAGCTGGGGGGGGGGGGGGTGCGCGCACACACACACACACACACACACACACACACACACACACACACACACACACACACACACACACACACACAGGTTCAAAGTCAGTCAGGGTTCACATCAAGGCCATTAAAACTAACCAACAACACATTACAACATTCTAACCAACTTCCTCTTATTTCGTGGGATTGTGGACAACATGGAGGAAACCTCATGGCTTTCTAACACATGGTGCAGAGGAAGCTTGTTTAGCTCTGCTGGGTGTGAGAGGAGAGAGGAGAGAGAAGACAGGAGGGAGGAGAGAGAAGACAGGAGGGAGGAGTGAGAAGGGAAGAAGGATAGAGGATAGAGGAGAGAGTAGAGAGAAGACAGGAGGGAGGAGAGAGGAGAGAGTAGAGAGTAGACAGGAGGGAGGAGAGAGGAGAGAGTAGAGAGTAGACAGGAGGGAGGAGAGAGAAGACAGGAGGGATGGTAGAGGATAGAGGAGAGAGGCAGAGAGAGAAGGGGATGAGGTGGATGACGGGTGTCCTACTGACCAGGGGGTTGGGGTCCAGCAGCTGGGTGAAGACGTAGCGCATGAAGACGGTCATGTGGGCGGGCCGGGCCTTCAGCAGCTCAATGTCCTGGAAGGGCCCGTCCATCTGGGAGGGGGGGGGGGGGGGGTGGAGGAGGGGAGAGGGGGAGGACAGAAAGAGAGGAGGGAGCAAAGTGGGGAGAGAGGAGGTGGGGATGGAGCCAAAAGGTGTGAGGTGGCGACAGTGGAGAGGAGGAGGGAGGAGGTGAGAAGAAGGAGGTGAGGGAGAGGGGAAGTAAACAAAGTGTTAAAAAAAAGAACAGAAACTGGCAGCATGTTGATGACATCACAGAGGACGCACGAGTGAGACGTCTCACCTCGTTGAACGCATAGCCGCCATCTTCCTCCTCCTCTTCCTCGGGGCCAATAATCTGGGCCTTTCCTCCCTGTAACACACACACACACACACACACACACACACACACACACACACACACACACACACACACACACACACACACACACACACACACACACACACACACACATTGAAGGACACATTGTGTAGTGGACAGAAGACGACAAGAGACAGAAATCCACAAACAGGTCTGGGTCCATGCATGTATAAATATGCATGCGTCAAGTTTATCGATTTAAGTTCATAACTAATATGCGGTTAATAGGACAGAGGGGATCTCTGGGCGTGCACGCGTAGAGCTCACCGCGTCGCCAGGAGTGCGCACGTCAGAGACCTGCCGTCGGAACAGGGGCGTCCTGAAGGAGGAGGGGGAGGAGTGGGGGCTCTCAAAGGCCTGGGAAGAGGAGGATGAGGAGGAAGAGGACATGGGCATGGGCAGGACAGAGGCATGGTGTGTGTGTGTGTGTGTGTGTGTGTGTGTGTGTGTGTGTGTGTGTGTGTGTGTGTGTGTGTGTGTGTGTGTGTGTGTGTGTGTGTGTGTGTGTGTGTGTGTGTGTGTGTGTGTGTGTGTGTGTGTGTGTGTGTGTGTGTGTGTGTGTGTGGCCTAACTGTACCTCTATATCTCCTTCACTGGAGTCAACTGAGAGTCTCCCTACAGGGAGGGATGACAGAAAGAACACAAATAAACACACAGAATGTGCCAAGAGTTCAACCTTATGGAAAGGAACTAGTGCTGTCAAGCGCTTAAAATATTTAAACGCGCTTAATTGCATCAATGTCATAGTTAACTCGCGATTAATCGCAAAATAATTTCTATTCTAAATATCCCTTGATTTCGTGCTGCAAGCCTTTTAGTGAGATCAGAGATTGTTGAGAAGGACAGTAATAAAATATATTTAGTAAGATGGATATAAGAAGAGAGACCCGCAGTGAATTCAACCCGGTCCACTTGACATCGGGTAGGTGCATGGCAGTGGTAGGCCTACCGTAAAACTTCAATAGCCCAGGCTTTTGTTTGTTTCAATCACTGAACTTTCGAACAAAACTCTTGCTCAGCAAAGATGGGAAATACTGTAACATTTATTATTTAAACCAGTATGAATATTCCTGCCGTACGTAGGCCTATACACATGACCAGGCTGTCGAATAACGCCCACACACACACACACACACACACACACACAGTGGTAATCGGGAGAGTCGCGAGGATTCCCGGTGGGCCATTAACGTTTCGGGGCTGTCGGGCTGATTACTGCAGGATAACATATTGCGTTTTATAAAAGTTCCTTGCAGCGCCGTCGGGCAGCCTGAGCTGTGCGCCCGCAACCTCTCACTCCCTCAACACAAGCACTGTCAACAAAAGTCAATTTTGTCTAGAGGGGAGTAACTGAGCGGCCCCTCCCGAAGTGGTACAGCCCAGGTGGGCCTTGAACTGCGATTGGTCAGAAAGACGTAACAGCTAATGACAACATTGACCACTCGTGCAGGCTCGAACAGAGTGACACACAAACACACACTTTTAAGGAGTTTTTAACAAGTTTGTGCGGCGTGCTTGTCGTTTTGTTTCCGGTGTAGCTAGATCCGGCATGGTGTTGTCGTTTTACTAACGGGACGAGATGTTGCTAGGCAGCGGGTGAAAAAACGACAACGTTTGCCAAGCCAAAAGAGCGTAAATCGCGCGCTAAACGGACTCACTAAAAAGAACCAACAAAAAGAAACAAGCAAAACCAAGCGGCAAGACAAACCTTCCCCGGCGACTAGGTAGTTGGTGATGGGGTCACCTCGGCTTCCGTCCTGGGGAAGGGAAGCACAATGTATCTTTGGTTGCCATGCTGACTCAGAGCACTTCACAGTTAATGATTCTCACACACACACACACACACACACACACACACACACACACGGTTGATCTGAATAGTTGATCTGATAGCCACTGTTTACTCTGAAAGGTCATGCATCAACAAACGAAACCGGTAGACACGTTCAGGGCGGACTGAAGACGTGGCCATCGCTTACGGGGGTTTGCCCAATCTTGGCGGAAATGATCGCAATCTAAACCCCGCGTAAAAAGGATTACCTTTATGCAACGTTGTTTAGATGTAAGAGAGTAAAACCCTTCTGACCTGCTACTTAATAACGGACACAGAGAGCTTTGTTCTCTTACTGTAAATTTGAAGAATGTGAGCAAAAAAAACTCATTCAGTTATATGTGAGGCACAACGATATAGACACCAGTGCTCCATAAAACAGATAAATGAACAACTTGGGGATATATATATAATGTATTCACCAGGTCCTGCTGAATCTTGATCCTGACTTGGTGAGCCCGCCTCTTCGCACTCTCGATCCGCTCCTCCAACGACGGCGAGGGGTTCCGGGACAGCTTCTCCATCAGGGCCTGCCGATTGAACAGTTTTCACTTATAAAACGTCCATTAGCTCTACTTTGTCGGTACAACTTTGACGCACCACTCGGTGAATCAGGTTTTGTTTTCATAAATCATCCGCGGGTTCATTCAGTAGACCACTGAACCTCTGTAGAGGGGCTGTTCGCGGCATACGGCTCGTCGTGATTGGTCACGCTTATAGGTCAATCAAAAGAGATTCTTGACAAGTAGGCGGATGTTGACTGTGTCCCGTACTTGCTGATTGGAAAGGCTGGCTTTACTAGACCAGCTCTAACCCACCACCTGACCGTAACCACACCAAATCCTCACCTCAACGTGACCTTCTGTTTTAATGGTTTGTAGGCAGCTCATCTGTGTCCCCAGCAGCTATATAGGAGCCAATCAGGCCCATTAACTAACCCAGGACACTGTGGCACCGGTTTGGACCGGGGGCCCCCACTGAGATAGGCACCGAATTTGAAAAAACCTGCTGAACACGACCGTCTCCAAACCAAGTACCTAACCCTAACCATCATCCTTTACCCAAACTTCCACATTTCTAATGTTTCAGAAAGAATATAGAGGAAACGTGCATATCAGAGAGAGTGTGTGTGTGTGTGTGTGTGTGTGTGTTTACCTGGAGGTCAGCCTCTTCCTGCTGCAGCATCTTCTGGAGGATCTGACTGGCGTGTTTCTGCACCTCAGCATGCTGCACCACATACATACGACACGGAGGTCAAACGTTAACACAAAGCAGCCAACAATTGACTTAACAACTTAACTCAATTTAATTTATTAACGAAAAAGAATAATTATATATATATATAAATTATATAAAGATTATCTAGCAATTTATAGTTAGTTAGTAGTTCTATCTAGGTCTAAGGAATGAGGAATTTTAGGTGACGGTAAATGGGTCAGGTATGAATTTATTGTTTGTATAAATATCTTGGAAATATAGAAACTGAAACCATTTAAGAGATATCACCCATAAACAAACCTCATTATCTTTCGACATAGCTAGAGGACACGCTATACTTCTAATCAGTAAAGTATATGCGATTACCTGAGGTGGTTTGGGCCCTGTGATTCGCTGGGAGGGGCTGCTGCTCATACCAGCGGGCAAGGGAGGCGGTGGGGGAGGCGGGGCTTCTCCGCCCAGCGAGGTCCTCTGATTGGGTAAGAGGTCTGCGGACAGGGGCTCTAGGGGCAGGGTGACGCTGGAAGGGGGCGGGCCCTGAAGCGTCAGCGCCACGTAGGCTCCGGCTAGGGAGAGACGGAGAGGCGCGGAAGAAGGAGAAGAAATGAAAAAATCGGATAGAATCAAAGACTTGAAAAGAAAGAAATAAAAAAAACACAAAAAAATCGAATTTACATTTTTAAAGATTATCAGATGGTGTATTCGTTAGTACTCACATTTAATGAGCTTCACCACTTCTTGGTGGGACATGGAGGACACCAGAGATCCGTTCACCTGTAGACAAGGAAGGGAAGAGAAAGAAAATGAACATAATTACAGCCTCGATTAGGAAATATAACTGAACACAGAGCTGAACACTGGTTTATGATGCATGGCAGAGGCCATTTTGATAAAGGTAAATGGATCACGTTGCACATTCTATGTGGGAATACATCAGACATGTTGTATACTTGTTCTTGTTGTACACTTATATCAATAATATTATAGTCGGTAGTATTTGTTCACCTTTATGATGCGGTCTCCCTCTTGGACGCCGGCCTTTACCGCAGCGCCCCCTGTGGACAGAGATAGAGAGAACCAATATGTTAACAGACTGCTAGCAGCTAATGCTACTGACCCTGATCAAGTGTGTGAGTGTGTATCTCTCTGACCTGGTCGGACATTCTGCACCAGCTTGACCCTCTCGCCACAGACGGTGAAGCCAAATCCCAGCTGGTCCTTTGGGACCACCACACACCTCTGGACCAGACCGGAGCCTGGGAGAGAGAGAGAGAGAGAGAGAGAGAGAGAGAGAGAGAGAGAGAGAGAGAGAGAAAGAAAGAGAAACAGTGAGAGAGAGAGAGAGGGGAACGGAGAGAGAGAGAGAGAGAGAGAGAGAGAGAGAGAGAGAGAGAGAGAGAGAGAGAGAGAGAGAGAGAGAGAGAGAGAGAGAGAGAGAGAGAGAGAGAGAGAGAGAGCGACAGAGAGAGATAGGGACAGAGGAACGGTGAGAGCGAAAGAGAGATAAAGAGAGAGACAGAGAGAAAGAGAAAGAGTGATAGAGAGAGGGATACACAGAGAAAAGGAGATACCGGAGGACAGCGAGATACAGACAGATGCAGAGCGAGAAAGAGTCAATTAAATGAGCGTCCATGAGCAACCCCATCCCATTTCATCAACCAGCATAGAACAAGCAAGTTGAAGTCCCCATATCTGTGACCCATGCATGGAGAGCCATCCGCCCTAAAAACCTCTGCCCTCTCCCCCAGTTGCCCCTCCAGACCTACCTGTGCTCTCTGTGGTGGGAGACTCCCCCCCCGGGTCCCTGGGCGGCTGGCCGGGGGAGGACTTCCTGTCCGAGTCCCCGATGGTCAAACTGCTGAGCCTGTGTGTGGGGGGGGGGGGGGGGGGGGGAGCGAGAGACATAAGCAGAGAGCAGAAAACTCTTGAGGTAATGGGTGATGGGAGAAGGTTCTAAGGAGCAGGCTGTGTGTGGGGGAGGAACTTAGGAGGGGGGAGAGACAGAAAGAGCCAGATCTAAGTAATAGATCTGCTGCCTCTCATTGATCCCTGTTCATGCGCTCAATAAATCCTCCCTCGGGGTTTGAAGGTTTCTATTCCATTCCACGAATAACAATAAGTCAACAAAATGATCCCCGATACTGAGTGAGATGGGGGAGATGTTGCTCGTGAGATGGGATTGAGGAAGAGTGAGATGGGACTGAGGAAGAGTGAGATGGGCGTGAGACACGGTGGGATGGGGGAAATTGAGTGCATCGGGAGTGAGATGCGAGCGAGATGTGTATAAGGGAGTGCCACGGAGATGAGGTGCAAGCATGAAAGTGTCAGGGGAGGCGAGGTGGATGCGAGGACGGAGAGTGAGGCAGAGTGAGACAGAGAGAGAGAGAGAGAGAGAGAGAGAGAGAGAGAGAGAGAGAGAGAGAGAGAGAGAGAGAGAGAGAGAGGGAGAGGGGGTCACTCGACGGGGGTGGTTGGTAAGCAGCTGAAAGCGGTTGATCAGGAAAAACTCACCAAGCCGCGAAAGGGCTGAAGGGGGTGGCAGCGACACAGAGGACAGAATAAAAAGGCAGCGGAGAGACACAGACAAAAAGAGAAAAAGTAGGAAGTTAGAATGAAGCGCAGGTCAACCGAAGCACGATGACAAAAGAGGAGCGGGCACCCGTGGACAGACATGGACCCCCCCCCAAAAACCCACCCAGATGCCTTCAAACATCAACACACTCCACACTGAAGGCCTCGTTCACGCTCTTTACACAGGGGCGCATCGTAGGCCCACCACAGATCGTAACACTTAAGGGCTGGTTATGGTTCCACGTCGACGCAACGCAAAGGGGGCTTACGGACCCATTACGCCCTTGCGGACCCCCCTTGCCTCCACCGCAAGGGCCCAACGTGAGCCTCCCAAAAAATTGTAACGGCAAGGGTTGCGATTGGTCAGCTCACTTAAACCCGACACGGAACCGAAACATGTTCAGGACTGCGTTGAAGCGTCTGCGCGGTCATTGCGTTGCGTCAACGTGGGACCATAACTGAGCCTTAACTATGGGTGTCCTGTTTTTGTGTCGCAGCGTCCACGGTCCACGGTCCACGTGTGAGACCTTCCTTAGTCTCCCATCCCAGATACACCTGTGGTTGCCCTACGACGGTGCCTTCCTGAAGAGGGTATATTACACCGCCGTGGGTAACGGCGATAATCAAGCAGCTTTTGGCCGACTATGCTCAGTCGGGGTACACACAAGCAACGGCGTGGAAAGCAAGCAACGTAACCACGCCGGCTATTTAGTGCTGCATAACGGCCCTACCAGCAGGTCTAGTCAATGAACCAAGTTCAAGTCAATGTATTTCATTGTCTGATATTTTTACCAACTTGGCTGGCAAGTCATGGTGGATGCATTGTTTACAGAAGCAGTTTCTTGTTGTTTATGATGTTGTTGTTGTTTTTTTTTACTGCAGCCACAATTTGTATTAGCGCTCAGATGTGTTAAAACGTTGGCACCATCGGAGGGAACATCCTCTGGGATGAGGCTTGGGAGGTTTAGGCTTGTTTGAACATTATTTTCTGCAGAGGTGGTGGTGGTTGCGGGTAATACAAAAAGCTCCTATTTGGGCTGAACGGATGTTGGTTGGGGGATGTCACCCAATCAGATTTCAAACAGGGAGTGGAAGACCAGGCAACATGCAAGCAAGCACATATCGATTATTATAGCACAACAACAAAGGGCGAATGGTTTTGACAGTTCACAAACCGGATGCATTACAAATCTGACACTGGCAGTGATGTAGCAAACAGAGACTGCGTCCAAGGAAGAGTCTGCCCATTTCCTCATAAGAAAAAATGTTTTCCTTGCCTTGGTACCAGGGTCCAAAATGAACAGCAGATGGTACATTCTAACCCTAGAATGTACCAATCCACAAATCAACACAAATGCTTGGCCCGTCATTTGTACAGCTCTGGCCAGGGGAAAAGGTGGAATTCTGAAAGTTGATTTTTGGACCCACCCTACGAGCGGTGACGCCATGAAGCGACACACAGAGGACACGCCCGAGGTCGGACAACATGCCCAAGATGCACACCACAAGCTGTAGGCTTCACCGCCTCAAACCGCACAGTGGCCCTCGTTGGACAGTCGTCCTACCTGAGCAGGTGGGAGTTTCTCTTATTGGCCCTCCCGCTGTCACATGACACACAGACACGGGAAGCGGTGGCAGGCACGCACGCAGGGAAGAGGGGTACACACACACGGGAGACAAGTGGAGATGGGAGAGAACAGGAGAAGCATGTGAACGAAGCCGATGCACACAGAGTGAGAGATGAGAGATCAATGCAGTAGTGACAAATACTTTGGCGCATTGCCCGGACCAAGTCGCCCACAGTGCATTGCATGGAGAACCGTCAAAAGGTGGTAAATAAATGGGAGAGGGCAAGGGAAAACATAGCAGATTGAGAAATCACAAACACAAACAACATCAACAAAAAACAATGACAACATTCACAACACTGAAGCCCTTTGGCACACCAAAGCATCCACATGAGGTCACAGTACCTCCATCATCAACAATGTGTCACCAATCGACGTATCCACTCTCACGTCAACCGACACACACAAACACACATGTTCAGAAGTCTTTTTTTCTACCACCAAAGTGGCAGCTTGCCTGGCTTGTTCTTCCAGAGGTCAGACTGAGAGGATGAATCTCAGATAAAGAAATATTGTTTACTGTAATCTGGTAGTGCAACCGGTTTGTTTGGTGTGTGTGTGTGTGTGTGTGTGTGT
The DNA here is from genome assembly GCF_031168955.1 of Gadus macrocephalus. Taxonomy (NCBI): domain Eukaryota; kingdom Metazoa; phylum Chordata; class Actinopteri; order Gadiformes; family Gadidae; genus Gadus; species Gadus macrocephalus. The sequence continues at coordinate 4,658,351 of NC_082398.1, read as the reverse complement.
GTGTGTGTGTGTGTGTGTGTGTGTGTGTGTGTGTGTGTGTGTGTGTGTGTGTGTGTGTGTGTGTGTGTGTGTGTGTGTGTGTGTTTAAATGACTGTACAATCACATTACTTAACTTGAGTACATCTGTCATTACTTTTGTGCGGCAGGTTTTGAGGAAACTTCTAACCTCTGATTGGATTCAATACAAGAACTTGTTCTTTCGGTTCCCACAAGCGCCCTCTCAGTTCTTCTTACCTGTCCAATGTGGAAGACGGTTGCCGGAGGCTCATCTTGGCAGGGGCCAGCCCACTCCCTGCGGCCGTCTTTAATGTGGCGTTCCCAGTGGTTCCGTTAGCTGCCCACTGTAGTCTCCATCATCACCGCCTCAATCCTCTCATGTTCTGATCCAGGCTTTTCTTGGTACTCGGTTCCCACAATACGGTACCCCATTCATGAGTCCATAAGGTTTACATCTACAGACGTGTCGTGTTTGGATGTACAGAGTCTCGCTTTTGTGTGGCGCGTTATTCGTGTGTGTGTGTGTGGTCAAAAGGATTAAAACGAGACTGCTTGCGTTTGGGCTCATTAATTATGCATGGCAGGCGGATGCTTCCCTTGTTTCTACGAGGTCAACAACCCCGCCCCCCCGCGCCTCATCTGAAGTATATCAATGGTGGCTGATTCCCTTAAAAAAAAACGCTCAATGCATTAACACTGATCACAGCAAACGCATACAAATAGAGCATCACTCCTACAACTGCCTGCAATATGACAGCTTGTCAGAAACATGAACTGTACCGAGCTTATTTTACAATACATTCAGACATATTACTTAAACAACAAACGGATTTCATGTACATCTAAACAATACCCGAGTCCGCATACACTCAATACCCCTTATGTGCTCATCCAAATGTTTGCATTGCCTGTGATTCTCATCTCTCATTCTTCATTATCATTTGATCTTGTGTAGGAGGCGTCTGCATTGCTGCAACTGTGACTATAAAAACCTAAATGCAGCTACCAAGAGCGAAGGTGCAACATTCACACTTATCATACTTGACAAGCCTGCAATTAAAGCGTCTTGTACCAGCTCAATGTATAAACTAACATACTGTAAACAACAGTGAACCCAGCAAAAGACAACGGTGTGCGTTACATCCCTCAACTATACAACAGAGCTGTTGTATAATAAAACAACGCAAACTACTACTCAATCTGCATATTTGATTGGCAATTTAGCCACGACAACAATTGCGGCGCTAGCAATTAATAACCAGCATATATGCAGCGGCCTGCTGTGTGCTGCCAGTTTACTGCAGATTGGGCCGACGTCAATCCGCGGTGTCGCGTGGGCGCCGAGGCTGGACCAAAACACTTTCGTGCCGGCTGCTACGCTATCAAGTCGTTGCAGTGTGGAATGCTGATGCTAACAAGCTATGTTTGTTTGTTTAGGTGCCAAAGCCTTAACCTACGCAAACGGGTGTGGGTATGCGTTGCTGGAGTCCAGGACACAGCAAAAAATTAATTCGAGATAGTACAAATATACGACAAATCCAGTGTCCTGTTTTTGTGCGATAAGATCCAATGCTACTCGATAGCCCAGTAGCTTAGTCCAGTAGAGGTGTCCTTTGGCTCCTCTTCATAACAAACCACAGTTATATTATAGGAATTGTCTTTCCGGGTTATTTTTGAAGTGTCAGCAAGTAATAACACGGCTATTATTCCATAGTGCATAAGCGAGATGTTAGTTTCACTCCATTAAAGCCCTGCTCAGCAGCTATCCTGCAGTCTGCCCCGGCTGTGTTGTGCAGGTCGCTGACTCGCTGCTGCTCATCATGCTCCGTATTGGCTCTTTCGCGCCCTCTACCGGATGCAAGTTGTATTGATATCCATTGTATTGACAACCAAGTGATTGACTAGCCTGGTCCTACCAGACCATCGTACTTCATTTCATTTGTACTGAAGTGAAATGAAAATTGAGCGGAATTTGGTAGGTGGGCGGTGCCAGGCTAGTGATTTCCTAAGCATGAACTATACTATCGGTCAAGTAACTTAGTTGTCTGATAGTTGAACGCATACACATTATGTAGCACTATAAAAAGAAACCTGGGGATTCCAATCATGTATAGCTATTATTTTAACGTATGGTATTGTAGTATATAGGCCATGGAAAAATCACAATTTTTTTAACCAGGACGTGACATTCAGGTGGCCTAGTAGGCCTATTAATAGGAATTGGAACAAATGTTTTGTATTATCATTTAATAAGGCCTATGTTACTGCATCAGAAATCAAATTCACTAATAAAAAGGGAAAGTTTGTGTAAGAATAAGTGATTATGTTTGTGAGATTTCATAAAAATGCTGCTATGTGAAACGTTAGCCATAAGCGGCCGATGAGAGAATAACATTGAGGATGGTATGGCCAAAACAGACATTCTTCACTACCAAATTTGGGCATCGCGGGGCGTGGGGCATTTTTCTCAGTAACTGTTTCACCCCACTGTTAAAGCAAGTCCTAATGAACAAGCTTGTAGACACAGAACCCGGTAAGCAACATTATACCGTTTTCCCCCCATTGTAAAATATGCACAGCTTTAGGCGAGACTAGTCATTAGACTAGTCATTATTCTAGTTCTATTTTGGGATTTTAGAAAAGGCGTGGTGATCGCAAATCCATGGCTACAATGGCTTGATTTCTATAGACTGGATTTCTGTATGCGATCTGTATGCGTTATGTTTATTAATACTTACTATTTGATAGTTCCTTCTTAAAAACGATGATTTAGTAGTAAAGTTATGTGTTAAAGTTACAACTGTGTCGTAGTTATGTTTGATGCATAGCCTATTCCAGTGAAGAATATAAAGATCTAAAGTGAATAAGCACCACCGTTAACTCAATCAAATCCAATGCCTTTAGGGTTTAATTGTTATAAGGACTCTACTTTTGTTCCCGTCACTCATGTTTGCAAATAAATGTTTGTGATGTCATTCACTTCGACTTTATAGGCTACTGCTTTTTCTTATAGGTTTCAGGCAGGTTAAGATTGTTAAAGGTTAAATAAATAATTACTAAAAATACACTTTTAGAACAGTTGGCTTGACGCAGGTCTGAGTGTGTTAGTGTGGACTTGCAACATGTGGGTTCCTGTTTGTTCTTCAGAGGAAAACGGAATCCCCTTTTTCAACACCTCATTTAAACCGCCTACCATCCGTTAACACACCAGCGCGTATTTTAATTGTCTCTATAAAACAATAAATCTCTTAACAATCAGACGAAGTGCACATACCTCAGTCTTGACACATATTTTATGTTGTGCCTGAGCATGTCACCACGGAGGAGCGGAAAGCGGAACATTAATTTGATAGAACTGGAGGTTGTCAGAATATGGTGTTTGCGGCGGCTGAAAAAGAGTTGTGTTGTAGACTAGCCTAGTCGTCGAGTTAACAGTCCAGCCAAACCCAGCCATAAAGCCTGGGTGTTGCCTTTAGTCAACCTGCAGGCATCCATTAGGCATAGAGTGAAATTCACTAGTAGTCACTATATTCTGCCACATGCGTTAATGCTAAAAATGTACAGACATGGTAAGCATACTCATCCACCTCTGCCTGATTACTTTATGTAAAAAATAATAATAATATAATAATATATTATATATAGATATTTATTCTGTATCATTTGGGGATGTACAGTTGTCCCAGTCACAAGGTTTCTTAGAGAGCATTGTAGCACAATAACGACAACAACACAATCACCTCAACAACCAAATTCTCTTCATATCCTCTCGACAGGACCTTTATACGTAAAGGTATAAGTGTACGTTCCAAACGGCCAAGGATCAACACAACGCACCCACTCGAAACACCCTCCCCAGGCCGCGCATCGGCCAATCACGCTCAACCTTCTCCTACCGCCGTCGCTTCAAACCGGTAAACCCCCCCCCCGCCAGCGCCATGCCATTGATCTTTGTCCCCACGTCCCAGTTGCTATGGGCACGCGTGGCCGCACTGCTGTGCACCTGCACGGCGTTCAGCGCGGCCGCGCACGGCGGCTCTCTCCCCAGCTACGTCATCACCGACTGGTGCATCTTCTGCTGGGCCTTCGGCTTCGCCTTCACCCTGCTGGTCCTGCTGGCCGAGGCTTTCGGCTTCCAGGCCCGGGTGCCCGTCTCCTGGAACAACTTCCCCATCACGGTGGCCTCCTACTCCGCGCACCTCTGCCTCGCCGCCTCCATCCTCTTCCCGCTGACGTTCCTCCGGGGCCAGACAAGCTACTTGTCTAGCGAGGTGCAGGGCCACCGGGTGGCCTCCACCGTCTTCTCCTGCCTGGCCACGCTGGCCTACGTGCTGGAGGTGAGCCTGACCAAGGCCCGGCCCGGGGAGGTGGCGGGCTACATGGCCACGGCGCCGGGCCTGCTCAAGGTGTGCCAGACGACGGTGGCGTGTGTGATCTTCATCTATGTGAGCAGCCCGGTGTCGTACGACTCCCACCCGGCGCTGGAGTGGTGCATGGCGGTCTACTGCATCTGCTTCATCCTGTCCATGGCCGTGGTGCTGATGTGTGTCGGCGGCTGCACCGGCTACCTACCCGTGCCCCTGCCCAAGTTCCTGTCTGTGTACGCACTGCTGGCGGTGGCCATGTACCTGACCGCCACTATCCTGTGGCCCGTGTTCCAGTTTTCCAAGGCCAGCCGCAACCGGAACTGGAAACGGAATCCCCGCACCGATCTGATCGTCGTGGCCGTGCTGACGGCCGTCAACTTCCTGCTGTACCTGGCCGACCTGGCGTACTCTGCCCGGCTGGTGTTTGTCAGTGTTATTTAAAGGATGTATGCATAAAGTTGGGAGAGCGTGCGACCGTTGACCAAGGCATGACATGTGCTGTTGCACCGTAAGATATGCCAAAGCATCTGAACATAGGCCTGCATCGCTCTATGAGTTGTTCAGAGTTATACTGAGTCGTGAAACCAACATTTAAAAGGTCACTGCCAAGCAATTTGAATGTCCCTGATTTCCTGCTTGAATTTCCCTGAAATCTGCTTTTGTTAAATAGTGTCGTTTTATATGTGAGCCGTTGCGCATCATTTTAAAAGCTCTTTATTTTGGTTTTTGATCATATATTGATAAAACTGTAGTGGTTGTTCTTACTTGATATGATGGGAATAATATATCTATATCTATATCTATCTATATCTATATCTATATATATATATAGATATAGATATATATAGACATACATATATATACATACATACATATATATATATATATATATATATATATATATATATACAAGCAGTCCAGTAAATATAAAGGGAGAAAAAACCCCAATCGATCATCAGTCAAGGTGTCTGGGGACCGAAACTCAATCAGACAAACTTTGAGTGGCAAAATAATGAGACATTTTTACATTTGCCGTTAGAACTCCGTCCATGTACACTTTTAACATCATTGAGATGTTATATGATGAAAGTGGATGATAGATAATCTTGCACTGATGTTGGTGTTGATGGAAATCTGAAGGCAGCGATAATGCTTATGTACTAGGCCTGCAAACGTGTGATTGGTTATAGGGACCGTGTGAGGGGAACAGGGAATTTGAATCCCTTAAAGGGAAAGGAGCCTTTATTAGCCTACTGAACATTCACTGTAGCTTCATTTGTACAAGCTATCAAGGCCTACCTATTTGTTATTGCACCTATATCACAACCTTTTATACTTTCTTGTGACCTCATTTGACTACCACTAATAAAACCAAAACAAATAGATAACACACTGACCTTGTGTTCTGATTCATATATTCTGCACTCGGTACCACTTAATAATTTGCTTTTGACAATGTTGTGTAGTTGCTACAATTTGGGATTGCATTGCATTGATTTGGCCTGTTCTCAGCCTCGTCTTTAAATTAAGTGTATTACAAATTAATCTAAACCTGCAGGCTGCATACAATAAAGGATAGAATCGAGTTTAGGTCAGATACTCATACTGGCATTTATAAGTAGCCACGTTGTATGGCTGTGGGCACATTAAGAGTGTATTTATAGAATAGAACATTAGAATGCAGTTATATCAGTGTGTGCACGCTGTGCACCGCCCACACACTGGAGAACTGCGCAAAATCAGCTGATCGCAACGTTCCTTTTGTCAGATAATCAAACGTTCCGCTGCTGCAGTTTGATAAAAAAAAAGGTGACGCAAAAAACCTCTGTGAAACTGGGTACGTTTCAAAAGATCCGATGTTACGTGTGGAGTGGAGCAATGAAGAACCATCTCCTGGTTCTAAACAGTAACTCTTATAAAGAAGTTATGTGCACCCCTGCACATACAGATATAAATGTATGCATGAAAGAGGCAGTGTTATGAGTTTGTCTCCTGTGAGATGGTCAAAACATAATGTTTTTTTTTAATTATTGGTTTATTAAAACGGATAATTTTTTATACATTTGAATAAATCCACCATTGATCAACAGGTTATTTCCGGGTACAAAGGGTCATGGAGAACGAAAGTATTCTGTGCTATAGGCTGTACATTATTGTCCAGGAAGTGCATAACTATTGCTCAAGAGCATAATTTATGTTGACTATTTTTAACGGCCTAAGGTATTTTTTGACTTATGGAAGGTGAGTTACGTCTGTTTATTATATTAGCGATGAGAAAAGTGACGCCAAGTTTTTCGCATCTTTTCAAGTAAAAAAATTGAAATAGCCTATAAAACTCGAACGATGAAACAACTTAACAATAGTTCTAAGGGGTGTAATTACAGATTTGGTGGATGTATAATTTAAATCCTTTGTTAGTTCCATTGTGTTTTCTATTTATGTTTAGTGTTCATTTGTGTTGGCTTAATAAACACAACGGGAGCACCGTTGTTGACTGTTTACACCTTGCCGTGGCCTTGCAGTAATGTCCAAAGGGGGCGCTGGCACTCCTTGCTCTGCGACTGCATGGGTATTTAATATTCACAGTTTATCCTTGGTTAACTTTAGTTATTATCTATTTATTACCGTTTGCATATGATGTGGTCCGCAAAAGGTATTTTGGGGTTTTCATGAATTCAAAGTTGATTTTGTCATCACTCATCAGTTTGGTTTAGAAAATATGTTATTTGCTGAGATGAAATGCTGTTTAAAACAGCTATGTTTGCTCATCAGAGATCTTTCGGAGATTGAGTGGGCGTGGCAGTAATATGGTAATTGGCCATAGATGGTCAGGGAGCCGCCTTCTGCCAAATCCCGAATGAAGTCATCATAAGACACCCTATGTGTCACTACAGCATTGATGCTAATGACAGCAAGGCCAGATCTCGCCGCCTCAGCTGATAGAATACGTGACCTCGCAGGAAACGGGGAGGGTGTTAGGTGTCAGTGGGGGGTGCGCCGTTGTTGCCGGGGGGATCCTGGGTGGTTGCGTGGGCTACGGGGCGGTAGGTGATGCCATGAGTAGGCTACCTCAGAGGCGGCCAAAAGGCCACCGCCGCCGTGTGGGACAAAATTCATTTTCTAATTGTATTTTTCAAAAAGGGTTAATGGAGAGCCAAACCTCAACACCACCTGCTGGTCACTGTGTGTTATGTTAACTAGTTGAGTCTACTCGCCGTGCCCGGTAACGTGAATTGAGCAACATGATACATTATTAGTTTTATGTCGGGCTGAACGATTAATCGATTTAGTCGTTCAGGGGGGGATTTGTTACTGGTACTGACTGGAGATCACTAAGAGTCGTATTTATTTTTCTTTTAAAATGCAATTTAATAATATATATATTTGGATGAAAGTGGATGATAGATAATCTTGCACTGATGTTGGTGTTGATGGAAATCTGAAGGGTGAAGGGTGAATTCTAAGGGTGAAGTCTAAATTCTGACTTTAATCTCAGAATTCTGACTTTAATCTCAGAATTCTGATTTTAAACTCAGAACTCAGCAAGAAATACTTGTGGCCCGAATCCGCTTCCATAGAAATCGAATTCCAAGTCCTCAGTTAACATTATAAGCATGGAGGGAGAGGACATAACATTTGTGCTGGTCCTATGATAATGTTTCCATAATCAGCTATGCCGTTATCTGCAACATATCTTGAAAGAGAATATGGGTCCATTGTCACGCCGTCCACTTCTGCCACCTAGCGGTGCTCAGCGTCACTTCACTGTTGCGTTACGTCATCCATTCATCTCCCTCTGCCGACACACCTGCCGGCAATCTACTTCATCAGCACACAGTATATAAACCCGGGATCGCCGAACAATCATCGCTAGATCGTTGTTAGACTTTACCCTTAGTGCTTTTTTCACTAGTGTGTCTTCATGTTAAGATTATTAGTTATAGAGTTCTGTAGCTCAAGGGACCAACCGTCTCCCTGGGCTCAGTCTGTCTACCAGCCTGTTGACAAACTACTACTCCTTAACCTGTCCTCCTGTTCACTGCCTTCACTTATTTGTTACCCTCAGTAAAGCCTGTTATTGTTTACAGTGTCCTTATCGCTACATTCAATAACATCCATGTTGATAGGAATGAACTTGTTGTTCCTCACTATTTTGGAGAAATAACATCTTATTTTGAGCAGACTAGCAATGTTGTTAGATTCGTTTTCATACATTACCCTTTGGATTTATGTTCAGGGCCATGGAGAGGACAATTTGGTATGCCCAGTTACCATTGCATTGTTTCCGAAGGTTCAAATGAGGTATCACTTCTGCACTTTTTTTTTTCTTTTTTTTTTATGATCCTAGCAGGTACGGTTTGGGCCTTATTATTGTCGACTTTTTTACACTTTTTTTTTTGTGCATGTTTCTCCTCAGCAGTTCATCCAAGGCCTCTTGAATAAAGCTCATTGAACATCCGAATCACCCATCTTCGATTTCTTGTTGACGCCATTAAAGCTATGCTAATCATACAAAAATGAGATGAGATTTGGGTAATGCTCCATGCGTGCAAAGATGACTGGCACCAATAATAACCGAGAAGTTTCCACACTGAAGGGCTTTTATATAGGCAAAGTCTGGGACTCATGTAACCAGACATACAAACGGGCGCTCCATGTGAGGCCTATATCGTCTGGATTCCTGGACAAACTCAACTTCCTACCAGTTTAAATGCGTCATCAGAATCAGAGTGTTTATTGGGTGCAGAAATACAAGATATGAACAAAGCGTACGAAACAAAGCGTGTAGTACCTAGGGGGTCCCGGGGTTATTCTTTGATCTTCTGGGCGGGGTTTCGCGGGGCCCCCTTTGGGTGCGGCCCCCCAAGTCGCCTATTGGAAGGGCCGCCCCTGGGCCTGCACTCAGGGGACTGTAAGCTGTCGTAGCTCTTTCGTCATTGGTCGCATTTTAGGATTTCCAGTCTTGCTCAGAGGTCTGCTATTCACACGACCCGGATATAATTTGAGGTAAGGTGAGGTAATGATGTTTTCTGTAGCAGAAAGCAGTAATGTCGGCTCGGGCTGGTCTGACTGACTGCTGGGCTGAAAGACGACGTGAAATGACTTGTAAGGGTACACCTTATCTTACAATCATGCTCAGTGACGCATGTTGATTGATCACATTGTTACAGAGTTATCCAGCCAACTCTATAGCAGCCACAAACATGAACATCAGGCTGTAAAGGAAGCTAGGATGACAGATATCCCCCACCCCCCCCCCCCCCCCCACACACACACACAGAAAAATAGAAGTGACTTTCTGCCCTGATTCTGTGATTAAAAAAAACAAAAAAAAAAAAACACCCAGGATTTCCAGTCTCTCTCTCCTACGATTGATGGAGAAACCATCGAGTTTTCCACCGTTCCTTTAGACATGACATCCGACTCCATTCTTCCTGCTCGACCACTAACTGCTATGGATCGCACCCTCATGGGTACAGTGAGTGAGCGATAGGAAACAGACGAGGGGAAAACATTTTTTAAGCCTGATTTAACCAGTGTTTCTTGTGAAGGAAGTGACGTGAATGATTAATCAGATATGTAATGGTTGAACAGGAGTTGTTTTAGAATATGAGGAAGTGAGCAGGATTACATCTCAATATAAATGAGTATTATGGAACTGTTACGTTTGTGCGTTATTATATCGACATTGATCTTCAGACACCATACAACAGCTGCGTCAACAGATGAAGTAAACAGAATTATGTAGTAAATAAGGGCCTTGGTACACTCTTGTGACCTGGAGGGGTAAACACAATATAAGTTATTAATATAGAATACTTAGAAGGGTAGGATGATCCTTACGTGTGTTTATTTTCCTAATTTATGTTATAATAATTTATTAAACGAAACAAATGACTTAAAGCAGAGAAACTGAGAGGCTTTGAACATGGAAAACACTCAAAGTGACGTGCAGTGATTTAAGATGACATGAGTGACTAAATGGCCCCCCCATTGTCGAGGCCTCTGTTTACAGAGCCCACCCACTGTTAAGAGCTAAAGGAGGGATTTACCTTGCTCTTACGACACACTTGTTGCAAGAGATGGCAATTCGTCAGTTATCTGTGTAAACAAATCATGCAATTATATTATTACCGTTTGTGTGTGTGTGTGTATGCGTGTGTGTGTGTGTGTGTGTGTGTGTGTGTGTGGGGGGGGGGGGGGGGGGGGTAGGACTAGTTTAGATACCTACCGCGTGGGCGTGTGTGCGGGCTTTACAAGCTTCCAGAGGCCTACCGTGTGTGTGTGTGTGTCAGTTTGTATATGGCTAGTTTGACTCTAACTTTGTGTGCTGTCACAGGGAGCTGTGTGTGTGTGCATGTCTCTGTGTGTGTGTGTGTGTGTGTGTGTGTGTGTGTGTGTGTGCGTGTGTGTGTGTGTGTGTGTGAACATGTGTGTTAGCTTATGAATGTGTGTGCCTGTGCGTTTGTATATGCTATGCATATGGATGTGTTAGTGTATGCATGCATACATGTGCCTGTGTGTGTGTGTGTGTGTGTGTGTGTGTGTGTGTGTGTGTGTGTGTGTGTGTGTGTGTGTGTGTGTGTGTGTGTGTGTGTGTGTGTGTGTGTGTGTGTGTGTTTGTGTGTGTTTGTGTGTGTGTGTGCTTGGAATTCCAGGCCTGGGCCGGAGTGTGGGAGTGCCGATGCTGACTACTAGTTCCATGCTCTGCGCTGCGACCCACCCACCGGTCCACAGCCAGAGAGCGTGCTCCAGCAGGCATGGCACACGACTGGAGGGGAAGGAGAGAGGGAGCACGAGAGGAGGGAAGGAAGACACCTTACATCCACCGCGCTCCGTAAACTCTGTGTTTTCCGCCCAGGTGCCTTTTGGATTCGGTGAGTCTCGTTTTTTTTTGTTGTCCGTTTTCGATTTGCTTTGCTCGTTTGAATGGAGGGAATAATGAATTTTGGTTGAATGGGGATGCAGGCAGGGTTTCCCAGTTGAACCGCCACAAATTTGGATCACCTGAAGTCACAGTGAGTCAACAACATAACTCTTTAGAATTTGTGACATCACAAAAGCATTCTGTTGACACAGCATACTTACAGGTACCGAGACCTTTGCTTGTTTTCTGTTATTGGTTTTGCTGGTGTATGGAGTCTATGTATGTAGGTTTAATAAAATCGAGGGATATGTGAACAGTGGCTTTAGTGGCCGTGTGAGTCACTCTTTCAACACAAACACGCCTTTAAAACCAAGTCATGCTTTACCAAAAGTATCTTAACCAAGACCAAACCTTACGAAGACTGTTGACCCGTAATGACCCGTAAACACGGAATGACCCGTCACTTGAACTCTTTTGGCAGTTCATGATTTTTGCATTTTAATGCTTTATTATAGAGTGAGATAGAGAGGAGGGGAGGACATGCAGCAAATGACCACGGGCAGGACTCGAACCCGGGTCGCTGCGTTTAGGACTGAGCCTATATGGTACGCGCTCTACCCGGTGAGCCACCGGGAAGCCACAGTATTCTGTCCCATTCAGCAGGAGAAATACTTCCTACATTGACCTTAACCACTGATTGAGGTTATTATTACACAACTGGTTCAAATCAGTTTCAGGTCTGACACGGCAACTGTCAATGTGGTTGAACCGGCTCCTTGTAAACACAGTGCAAGCGGTGGAATCACTTTCAAGCTCCTCTGAGCCTCAGGATGAGATGATGCTGTCGTTGTGGAAAACAAAGAAAACGTGGCAACTAGGACTCACTGGCAAGACGACAAAGATCAGGTAGAAGGAATGACATAAACAGACAAGGGAACAAACAGGGGACCACAATGAACTAACTAACTGTAAAACTGTACAGTTTTTAGCAGACGCTTTTGACCAGAGTGACTTACGACCATTCATACGCACATTGACACAGTGTCTGGGGTGTCAACCATGCAAGGCGACAGCCAGCTTGTCTGGAGCAGTCAGGGTTTGTGGGGTCTTGCTCAGGCACACCTCGACACTTTAAACTAGGGACCTTCCGGTTAGCACATATCCTGCTCTACCTCCTGAGCTCCATCCGGTGCAGGTGGAGATACATTTAGAGAGACAAGCGCGAGGCGAGAAAGGAGGACATATACCGGATAAAACACTCAACCCTTCAATGTGGTTCAAATGTAGAAGTCTGTTGATTCATCACCGTAAAAAAATATTTCAAAATCGACGTCCGTTTCTGGAAGTGTCCGCCCACATGGATGATGGCTGGTCTGTCAACACCCTAGTTACCTCCCTAGTTACCTCCTTGCTCGGAGGTCTGAGTAACAATGTGACCGGTGGATGAGGGGAGGCAAGATGATCTTGACAGGAATCTGTAGCCGTCACGGGCGAAAGGCTCTCGGTTTAAACCCGGAATGTCCGCTAGACCCTTGCTCCCCATTGCTCAGTAATAGAAAAGTAATGTGATTCACCTTGCTCACTCTAAGGTAGCTTTAGGGGGCGAAAAGTGTCTGATACATTTCTTAATAGTATATCTTGAAGTCAGTATACTGAAAGAGGTCGGTTAAACCACATCGACGGTTGTTCTTTTCGGCACCCTCTCTCCCCAGAAGATGTAAACTGTCTCGCCATTTGTCTGTTGAGATTGTATTTTATTGAGTTTCTTCTGGAGGTGGAGAGTCAAGCTTTTGGTAAATCAGGACTTGGTTTCCAAGATCTGTTAAGTGACTCACGCCTCCACTAGAACACAGTGTCCACAGAAACTAGAATGTGAAAATAAGACAAGGCATCCACCAGAAGTAATAATAAAGATATACAAGTGAAGGTAGAGTTGGAATTGTTTTCCTGAGTGGCAAAGTTAACGCAGGGCACTTTTTGTGATGACACAAAACAAGGACACAAGTTGCAAACCTACTGTTATTTAAGAGGCCGTTTCAGCTTTATTTTGGATCGATTTTGGAAATGTCTTAAAAGCAGAGAGGGTTGAAGAGGTATGTGCTTGCAAACGTCCCCCTTGGCAGTTTGCCATAAAACTAATTCACACACCTGATAGCAGTCACCAGATATCACGATAGAAGTTGTAAAATGAATACCACAACAGTTTGAATATTTGAATTACTGCTTACTTATATTGCCGGCAGGACACAAGCAGATGTATGCAGATGCATACATACATATTCACATTTTATTTCAGAAATTGATTCATTGAAACATCTGGATTTCTTTCTTCACTTGATCTCACTGTTTTCATCTCATTGTCGGTGTAATTCACAGTTCATCTTAGAGACATTGTGTTGTTGACGCTCACGTGTGTGGGTGTGCGGTCGTGTGTGCATGTGTGTGTGTGTGTGTGTGTGTGTGTGTGTGTGTGTGTGTGTGTGTGTGTGTGTGTGTGTGTGTGTGTGTGTGTGTGTGTGTGTGTGTGTGTGTGTGTGTGTGTGTGCGTGTGAGTTTCAATGAAACAGGTTCTGTCAGGGCATGCGAGAGAGGGAGACACCCAGATGTAAGAGAGAGAGAGTTGAATGGTCATGCAGTACATGGGTGTGTACGGTAGTGCTCGAACCTGATGCGGCGTACTTGGGTTTGTGTGAGCAAAATTGACAAGATATGTTTTAGCTACAGGCTAGGACATGCCCTGCACTGAACAATTCCTGATAATAACATGTTCATGTTATAACTGGCAACACTGTATGGAACAATTATTTTCACAATCAAGTGAGCTTAACATTCTCACTCATGCACGCACGCAAACACACACACACACACACAGGACCCTAACCCTAACCCACACACACACACGCACACACCCACACACACACACACACACACGCGCGCATGTGCGCGCGGGCAATTGTCCCGAGTAAATACACTGTGTCAATGGTAGACGTTAGTTTTTTAAAAAGTTTCTCATCATTCAAGCCCCGTCTCGTCTCCAGGAATGTCTACAAAGACTCACTACTGTCTGTCGCACACTCAGCAGAACACACACCCGGGGCCCATGGCCTTCTCCACCCCGGTAGGACCTACCTACGCTCTCGGGGGGGGGGGGGGGGGACTGAAATGAGTCACTGATCGACTTGTTTCTCTTTGACTGGACCCTGAAGGCGGACATTTTTGCAGTGATCCGAACCTGATTCCCTGAGTTCTGAGTCATCTGACATTTGAGTCATCGTAAAAGTGTCAAACGCACGCCCTCAGACTTAAGCAATCGCTTTTCGCTAATTTTTCCGCGTCGGGACGGCGGTTACCCCTGTCTCCCCCTCCTGCAGTGCCACGATGATGACCCCTCCCGGCAACCTCACCACCGCCCTCATCTCCCATCCCATGCTCCTGGGTAACCTCTCCCACGCCGGCCCCGCCCCCTCCAACGGCACGCAGAACATCGTGGGCAGCGCCGTCGCCACCGCCATCGGCGCCATCATCCTCACCCTGGTCTTCCTCCTGGGCGTGCCGGGCAACCTCTTCATCATCTGGAGCATCCTGGCGCGCGCCCGCAAGCAGTCGGTCACCACGCTGCTCATCCTCAACCTGGCGTACGCCGACGGCTCGCTGATGGCGCTCACGCCCTTCTTCATCGTGTACCTGGTGCAGCGCACCTGGGTCTTCGGCAACGCCCTGTGCAAGATCCTCTTCTACCTGTGCCTGGCCAACATGTACGCCTCCATCCTGCTCATCACCCTGATGAGCCTGCATCGCGTGGTGGCCATCGTGTGGCCGCAGCGCGTCCGGGCGTCCGTCGGCCGCCGGGTGGCGCTCTGGGCGCTGGTGGGCGTGTGGGTGCTCGTGATGGTGGCGTCCGTGCCCGCCGTGGTGTTCCGGAAGCTGAAGTTGTACGACTCGGGCATGCTGACGGGGAAGGACCGCATGGTGTGTGACTCCTTCCACCAACACCAGAGCGAGGTGAGCGAGAGAGGAGAGGTGTGGGGGGGTCAGAGATGGGATAACAGCTAATCCAGAGCGAGGTGGGCGAGAGAGGAGAGGTGTGGGGGGGTCAGAGATGGGATAACAGCTAATTAGCAATTATTCGCCGAAGGCCAAGTGAATAGTGGGGAATAGCTATTGTACACTCCAAAACTAAACAACATAACACTTTTTGCCGGGATTTATTTGTTTTAATTAGCGGTTTATCTGTTTTTATTAGCGTATATCCCGAGTTTGAGATCTCAATCATGGGATGTTGCCCAATATCCCGTGATAGTGAACCAATGAAATTGCTCCATCTTAGGAAGTTCACGTGTTGCATATACTAATATATTATGCTATATAGTAGGGCTGAACGATTTGGGGAAATAATCGAATTGCGATTATTTCGACCAATATTTAGAACGCAATTTAGCATGCAATTTCTTTTTTTAAAGTTCTTTGCGTTCTGTATTATTCACTAAACAAGCAATAAATCATTCTATAGTATGAACAACACAACATTGGAAGCGGTCAGTACATTCATATTTCTATGAATATAAAAAAGTATATTCATAAATAATTGTAATGTTTTATTTGATATACTTACACATTATACAGAGCAACGCATGTCATGTTTCAATACAAACCAACGCCTGTGTCTACCTCCCGGCCACCAGGTGGTGCTGCAGTACACCATGGAGCTAGTGCTGGGCTTCATCATCCCTTACCCCGTCATCGTGATCAGCTACGTCTGCATCCTGCGCCGCATCCGCCAGACCAAGTTTCGGCGGCGCGTGCGCAGCGAGAAGCTCATCCTGGCCATCGTGGTGACCTTCTGCGTCTTCTGGCTGCCCTACCACTTGGTCAACCTGGTGCAGGTGGGCGCGGGTACCTGGGTGGGTGGGGGGGAGGTGTACCTGGGGGGTGCTCTGAGAGGGAGGGTGGGTGTTGGGGGGGGGGGGGGAGTCACGGTTTTCTTCATGAAAATGTATATTGGTGTCATAAATGTATGGCCTGTTAGGCTCTTTGAGACTGTACCTGTGATTGAGGACTATAAAAATAACATTGAATTAAATTGAAGTGAATTTAATTGAGACTACAGGGGTCCACACTGACAACACTGCATGCATTATAAGCTTTTATGAATCTTTAGGATGCACAACAATTATGCATGGCCTTCCCATGTGGGATGAATATGAATATTGAATATTAAAAATCTTCTTCGACTAGACTTAACTCAACAGCCATATTGTTGTGGTGAATAACGCGGAGCTCAATGTATAATAGTTCTGTACATGTAAATCGTATCCAATACTTTATTAGAAATATTGGTAGCAATGATAACGAACCTCTCTGAAATGAGTCCTTGTGTTCTCCAGGTGGCCGCTGCCTTGTGTAAAGACGGCTCTGCGATGAAACAAAAGTGAGTCTTTTTTTGTCATTTGCACAAATGCACACTTTGACATCATCCAGTCAGTCAACCAATTGAAAACATTTTTCTATTATTGGTATTTGCTCCATGAGTGTGGGAATCATTTAGTTGATGTTTTATCAATTCTCCAAATCAATGTTGATGATCAAAATAATAGAAAAAATAAATAAATAGTAATACCAATACCAATACCAACACCAATACCAATACCAATACAAAAACAAATACCAATACCAATACCAATACCACTACCAACACCAATACCAATACCACTACCAATACCAATACCACTACCAATACCAATACCACTACCAATACCAATACCACTACCAACACCAATACCACTACCAACACCAATAACGCAAACAATAATAATAATAGCTAGCAAGCTATAATAATAGTAATAATTATACCAATGACAAGAACAACCATTATTAAAAAAAATAATGAGAACCTAGGTGAACCACAACCCTAACATGAGCCCTCTGTCTCGGGGAGCAGGCTGGACGCCATCTGGCAGCCCGCGCGCGCCATCACGTCGGCACTGGCCTTCATCAGCAGCTGCGCCAACCCGGTGCTCTACGTCTTCGCCGGCAAGTCCTTCATCCGGCGGGACGGCCTGGCCTTCATGGCCCGCCTCTTCGAGGGCACGGCCCTGGATTCTGGCGTGTCCCGCAAGAGCCGGCAGCACAGCCGGCAGGACAGCCGCGAGCGGGACGGCAAGGAGTCGGCCAACTGCCTAGGGCTGCAGGGCCGGGACGGGGACGGGGACGGGGAGGACTCGTCCTACGCCGCCCACTCCAGCTCCAACCAGCTCTCCAACAGCGTCCACAAGAACGGGAAACCGAGCCCGAGGTAACCGAGGAGGAGGAGGAGGAGGAGGAGGAGGAGGAAGAGGAGGTGGCGGAGGAGGAGGAGGAGGAGGAGGAGGAGGAGGTGGAGAAGAAGAAGACGAAGAGGAAGAAATAGAGTAAAGGTCCTAGTAGGGGGATGGGAGGGGGGGATGGGAGGGGGGGATGGAGGGAGAGACGGAGGGTGGGGGGAGAGGGGGAGGAAGAGTGTGGTGCTCCGTGATCTGCCCGGCCCTAGCGACGGATGGACTATAGGGTGAGGGGGAGGCGGCTTCTTCTGTGATTGGCTGACGTGACGTTAACGGACTAATTGACGGATGGAGATGAAGCTGGGGGGTGGAGGTGGTGTGGTTGGGGGGGGGGGCACCCGGAGGGGGACCTCCCATGGCTTCAAGAGGTGTTTCTTCTTCTATCTCCCCCTGATCACTTGCTGTGTACAGAAGACCCTCAGCTGACCAGCGTGTGTGTGTGTGTGTGTTCTCTAAAAGGTGAATGACCCGTTAGGGGTTGGCGGAAGAGATACACTACTCAACTCATTTTGAGAGTTTTATGAATTTGGTTGGCACTTTTCTGTTTGTGTGCGTGTGTGCGTGTGTGCGTGCGTGCGTGCGTAGGTGCGTGCGTGCGTGCGCGTGTGTGTGTGTGTGTGTTTACGCCAAGGAAACGATTAAGATCGATACTCACTCTTCGTGATTGAGTCACCTATTAACCGATTATTCACATTTCTTATCTACAGCCTTTTATTTGGTTCCGTGTCCAAAACAATTTTTTTTAGCAAATATATATATATATATATATATATGAGAAAAATTTGTGTTTTTTATACTTGTACAGTATTGAAATTAAAACATTTCTAAAGTTTTTAATAAGTCTTATCTCCATTTTTAAGGCGTGACACTTTTGAGTTACTATTGAAGACGGGGACTGTACAAATAACTATACATTTTAAGGGTGTATCACCATTTCAAACAAGCTGCACGATGTGCCAGGACAAACTCTGAATTGGACAGAATCTGAATAATCCGTGTTGAAATCTCGGATAACATCACAAATACAATGAAAGTGTAAAATAAACAAAAATAGTCAAAGAAAATGCATGATCAAGGGAAGATACAGACAGCAATTGACCAAGCATAAATTCAATGAGACGATGAGTGTATTGAGTGTATATGAGTGTGATTCTTACAGGGAAACCTTCACATCGTGGGCAGTAACCACAAAGGAAGCCAAGATGAGGGGAGTGACCATCATGAAGAATTATTTATTGGCCAAGAGTGAAAAGACCAAGTTCAATTGCAATTGCTCATTGGTGAAGTGGACATGACGGTAAGGCTGTATGCAAGGCTGCAACACTAACAGTTAAAGGAATTAACGCAACCAAGAAGTCAGTTGATTGGCCTCAGTATCAGACTTTGTGGCTCCAGTGGAAACGAGATTATTTTATCACCTTTCAATAAGAGAGAGGTAGTCTCTCTAGGTCCAAGGAGAATGTGTATTGATACCTTTTTTAATTGACTAGTAATTTTTGCATATGATTTTATATCATAGTTACGATTAATATTTCAACAACGCTGTGCTTTACGACATCCCCATAGAACACAAACACTCATCCACGCCTACCGGGTTGTCCAATTGGACACCGCCAAAATAAGAACACAACAAAAGAGAAATAAGGGATTAGTAGCAATTGTTAGTTGAACCCTTTTGTCCCATAGAGGACGAAGAGTAGTATTAGTAGTAGCAACTGTTAGTAAAGTAGCATCCGCTGAAATTGTGACACACCAACGTTATTTTGCAACTATACACGGGAGAACATGTTCCGTCTTCAAAAAGACACCTCCTGTTGCAAGAGCTTATCCCCTTGAGGCCACAGGAAGAACGTAATAGATGTCTTAAGGCGTTGAATATTCAAACCCAACAGCTCTTCTCTTATTGGAACAACCGACACAGAGAGCCGACAACGGAGACAATCACGCACGCTATGCCACTTCAAAGCATCTGCCACCACTAACTAGGCCAATCGTATCATGTCCTAGATACGACTCATACTATGAGACATTAAACTATGGTGATTTTCTTAGAATTGATGTGAAGAATGAAGTAAAAAGATTCTAAAATAGAAGTGCTGCCTTCCAAAGGGGCATCTTCCAAGTCACTTTCCCTACGAGCAGAGCCAATAAGATGCTCGTCAGGGTAATAAATAAACACAGGACGTGAAAGATTCAAGAGATCATGATGAATGTGTTAGCACTTTTCTATTGAAGCAACAGTTCTTGTTTTTTATCGTTTTGTTTTCTTCCTCAAAAGCGGGCAAGGGGAAGTGACATGACTTGTGGCATCCCCTTAAATCGTTGGACTTTGAGGCTGGTAGGACTATTGCTGCAGACAGTCTGAGAGTGGTAAGTGCTCACTGAACATCCGGAGTGCAACCGGGAGACGGTTTAACGTTGTGGAGCTAGCTACTCAGCGGTGATTCACCGGTAAAAGGTAGGCTGAGAATGATTATAATGAATGTTGCTGAAGGTCTTTGTTTTAAAATGAGGGTTATTTTGAGAGTCGTCAGAGCATTGCTCTAGTTTGGTTCAGTCTGGCTTAGATAGACTCAATCAAATAAAATTAGGATTGGAAGAAATATAACACATTCACACTCAAAGTGAAAAAGCTGTGACATGATATGTAAGCCTATTATTTTTTGTCGTATTCCTAAATAGTCCCCTCTAATTTAAAATCCCAAACATTCAATTACAGTTATTTCTAAGGAAGTGTTCTCCCTTACGACATAAATAATTATACAGCCTTATTATTCAATATAAGGTTTTGCTCAATTTGTTATGCTCATTAAAGTAGATAATGACTATAAATAAATAATAAATAAATTGGGATATATGGGATACATAATATAGACATATATATATATATATATATATATATATATATATATATATATTATATCCATATAAGGACTTCCATGACCCATATGGCATGTGGTCCAGGAATACAGTATGCAGAGCATTGTTTCTCATGTGATCGCTCCCTCTGCAGGTTAAACAGATGCGTAACCTGAGGGTGTCCTATGATACAAACCAATGCTACTGTATGCATCAGGGGTGTAACGGTACAAAAAAGTCACGGTTCGGTACGTTTTTTTTTCCACAGCAACGGTGATAGTAACACCTGGATGGTGCCTTTTCAAATGCGTGTGCATGTTAAAGTGCTGTACGTAGACACGGAGAGCCCTCTCCGTAGCCGGAGAGCCTGTCGGAGACCCTCTCCGTAGCTTACGTGCGCATCCAATATTTTTTAACTATCAGTCGACGCAATGGACCTATTGTTCAACGCAACGGAGATGGCAAGGGCTGTGATTGGTCCTCTTACAAAATAATTTCCAGAATCACTTCTCCGGTTTGACTTTGCACCTTAATTACTTTGTACCTTGTTTACTTTGCACCTAAAGGACAAAAATAAAACACCAAATAAGGTTTGAAAAGATTGGACGTTTATTTACAACACTGCTTAAATGGTTTGTAGTCAACATTTAAGATCGATTTGGTGGCGAATTGCATTGCGTATCCGACATCCCGACGGAGAGCTACTAAGGGGTCTCCGTAGTTACGGAGTCGGATTACGGAGTCGGAGTAGTATACTTTGGCTAAACGGTCCGGGGGGAACTCCGACTTCAAGTTTTAAATTCTGCATCGCAAAACAAGCCTTTCCATTCGCCATATGAACGCTATGTACGCCGCATTTACGCACCGCGGCCCACCTCTGTAACCGCTCCGGGGGGCCTGTACCGTGACGGTTCGGCACAAATATGTGTGCCCCTAGTGTGCATCCATTCTGATTGGCTGATAGGGTCACCTTGACACCTGCTGATGAGCGTTGATGCGATACACCTGACCTCTGAGCATGAGCCCGTGGTGTGTTTTTCATCAAAGTCACCCCCCAGCTGCCCAAGTCGACTTTTTCAACGTGCATTTTTCTAGTAGTAGTTTTCTTTCTTTACTACTACTTATAGTGGCACTCCGTCTCACTCCTACTCGTCCTCTGTACCACTTGTTGGAGTCAGCTAACAGTGTTAGCTGTTTTCGCCCGCAACGCGGGCGAAAACCCGCGTTGAAAACCCGCGGGCGAAAACCATGTTCCTTTGTTTTTAAATGTTTACTTAAAAGTCTTCAAACAAAATACACGTCTTCAACGATACAAGCTACGGTCTTTCGCACGGTCAAAAAACTGCTTCAATCAATGTTAGACTCCAAACTGAATTACGTTACCATCGTTACCATTATAACTATACAGTGACGTTGTTACGTAAAAATTCCAAAACATAGAGAATAACATATTTACCATTTATACCTCACTAAATTATTAACAGTTTTACACATTATGAATTAACATAAAATTACTATTAGCATTTTTTAAATATTTATTATAAATCAATTATTGGCATTTTGGCTCTTACATTACCCGGCCCCTAATTGGTTAGGCAGGTGGACTAAGCAATTACAAACTAAAACATCAAGAGCCAAAATAAAACAATGCCCAACTCAAACTGGTTTCTTGTGATTCTTCCATTTTTTAAATGTTCTCTCTTGACGCTGCTTCTTCTAACAAACACAGTTTGTTAACAGGCCTCTCCAAGATACTGGTCTTGGTCTTTATCTTCACTCTTCGAACCGCTCCGCTCAAGTCCGGTAAGGTTTCAACCACTCTTCCCATGAGCCAGGAGTTTCGAGGCGAAGAACTGTCCACTAACAACACAATATCTCCAGTAGAAAAGTTTCTTCGCGGTCTCGACCACTTCTGCCGCTCCTGGAGTAGTGGGAAGTAGGCCTACTCACGGGTCCATCTGGTCCAGAACAAGTCTGCTATCTAAATCCAAATGCAAAGAAAGTGGGAAATCCTTTTCCATGACATCTTTAACCTTATGTACATTTTGAGTATCGCTCATCATTTTCTCCAATTAATTTATATTACTTCTCTGTCAACCTACGTGTCCGTCCTGGATCCGTTGTATCCTCAAAATATCTAAGCCCCTTTTCCTTTTCATCAGTCTTCTTAATATTGCAGAGTTAGGCTTTAGTTGCATGCAATGGTTTAAAAGCACTTATCCTTCAAGTCCCTTTTCTTCATAAGAACAATGGCAATACAACTTCTTAAATGAAGCCCAAATAATCAACATTGACTGTCTGGCTTAAAATACGAGCTGACACGGAGAATCAACAACTTTGCATTTCCTTTTTCTTTTCTTTTTTTTTTTTTATGCAGTCCACCTTTAATTTTGGCCCGGGCTTATCTCCCTGCATAGGTGTGACGTCCTCTTGTGGGAATGCACGAGGATAATATCAACAGATCACCTTACCTTTCTTTGGAGAACATTTCAAAGGATTAACCGTTTCTTGAATAAGCTTCTTCAGGTGAGCTCTCTTGGCTTTTCTCCCGTACTCCCGATCTCCCGGGCGGACAGCTGCGCTCTCCCCACTCCCCACACACGGGCACGAGCTTATTGATCCGTTAAGCAAGTTTTAGTGGCACTCCGTCTCACTCCTACTCGTCCTCTGTACCACTTGTTGGAGTCAGCTAACAGCGTTTGCAACGCGGGCGAAAAGACAAGACAATGTTCCTTCGTTTTTCAATGTTTATTTAAAAGTCTTCAAACAAAATACACGTCTTCAACGATACAAACTACGGTCTTACCCAAGGTCAAATAACTGTGTAGCTTCAATCAATGTCAGACTCCAAACTGAACCATCGTTACCAATAACTATACAGTGACGTTGTTACGTAAAAATCCCAAAACATAGAGAATAACATATTTACCATTTATACCTCACTAAATTATTAACAGTTTTACACATTATGAATTAACATAAAATTACTATTAGCATTTTTTTTATCATTTTAAA
>NC_082398.1:4624927-4629927 GCF_031168955.1 Gadus macrocephalus | reverse complement strand
TTTTTAGAAAGGAACTTCAATTCCATTCCCTAAACAAATGTTTGACCTAATAGGTTATTTTCATCATCAGAAAATGATAAGGAGACGTTCACGATGACGTCAGTGCACGCTTCATGCACTACCTGCCCTAAATAATAATAATAATAATAATAATACATTTCATTTAGAGGCGCCTTTCAAGACACCCAAGGTCACCTTACAGAGCATATAGTCATCATAAATCGTTTAAAAAACAAGACATTGTGGAAAAAATAAATAAATAAATAAATAAATAAACATAATAAATAAAAAAATAAAAATAAAAAATAAAAAAGACAAAACAAAACAAACAAACAATCAAAACAGTGATCAGTTAGACGTTGTGTGCGAGTTTGAACAGGTGAGTTTTGAGTTGTGACTTGAAGGTTGTAATGGTGTCTGTCTGACTGTTTTATGTGTGGGGGGAGGGAGTTCCAGAGCCTGGGTGCTGGAAATCACGTTGATAATAAAAAAAAAAAAAAAACTATGAATGCAAGCATAAAGGAAACCCACAACTTACCTATCAATTGGTTTCGCTGCCCTAATCTACTGGCCCACATAGGCCACATCCTGTTCTTGGGTACAGCTCAACCCATTGAACTCGTTGCCGTGTTCATCTTTACCACACTTAAAGGCACCCAGTGCAACTTTATGTAAACATTCAATGAAAAATAAACATTCAATTTCTAGTCTTTTTTACACGTAGTAAGTTTCAATAACTCCATACCATTACATATCGACATTCAAGGAGCAAAGATGAGACGTCGTTGTGTGGTGAGAACTGATAGAAAATCGTAAACAACAACAATCGCCGGTGGGGAGAAGCCATTTTTCCATTGACTGGAAGCCTGCTTTATTTATTGTAGGTTACAAAAAATAAAGAAAATGGCGGCATTGTTGTTGTTATCGATTTTCTATCAGTTCTCACCACACAACGACGTCTCATCTTTGCTGCTTGAATGTCGGTATGTAATGGTATGGAGTTATTGAAACTTACTACGTGTAAAAAATACTAGAAATTGAATGTTTATTTTTAAGCCTCGAAAGTTGCACTGGGTGCCTTTAACGGTTTAGAAACGGTGATGGGATTATCACGCTTCCTGGTTCCGGTGGCGGGATTTGTCTTCGTTGTGCATGAACACTTCCGGCGCACTTCCACCATGGCTGAAACAAAGGCGAGATGTCACTGCTCTCTGTTCCACTTTGTACATCTAACAAACAACACCAACCCTACTTAAGTTTTCATGGATTCCCGACTGAAATGAGTCTAAGGAAGAAGTGGATTCAAGCGGTTCGCCGGGATGAAGGGCCAAACTTTAAAATAAAACAAGGTAGCATGTTTGTTTGTAGCCGGCACTTTAGTGAATCAGACTACAAACGCTACAGCTAGCAACCAACCGGGGTCACACCAAGCGACTGAAAACCGGGTCTGTACCCTCCCGTTTCCAGTGGAACAACTGGGGACTGCCAAGAAGGGGGTCTGTTTATAAAAGAGCATCAACTCGCTTAGGCCATGACGTTCACCCATCCCTTCCCCTGGAGCAACCGCTGCCCTGTGAATAAGAGCCGATGGAGGAGATCTCAGCTTCGGTGGTGATGACAGAACATGATTTCGGTTCTGCTCCTAAACCAGGTTTGTCAGTGTTTGTTAGTGTTCTGAAATATTGGCCTACTATTACCCCATACTGTTCTTAAACCACCTACCTGACAGGATGTACTACCTATGGTTTAATCACAGAATTGGCTATTAGTAGGTTATACCGAGGAGGTAGGTCAACTTTTCAGAACTCAGGCACAACATGTTTAGTCTTATTAATGTCCCAGCATTTGACCAAACCACAATGTGAAAAGCTTCATCACAAGTACAAATGTTGCATTTTATATCTTACTTAATTAATTGTAAAGGTGAATATTGAGCTATAAAAAGCAAAATTTAAAAGCAATATTGAGCTACAAAAAGCAATTTCTTTAGAGGTCCAAACTGCTTCCAATATGCAAGTCACAGCCAAAATCTGGGTTAGATGTTTTAATTTCATCTCATACAGGTGCACTGGATGCTGCTGCTGTAAACATACAGCAATTGGAAGAAACAGTCAAGGAGCTGATGAGAGCTGTCACAGCTGAAAGTGGTTCAAGTGCATTTTCACAGATTCTGTGTCTCAGACGCGGACATCCTTTTTTACACCAGATTCACGTCAAGAGATGTTTTTTGTGACTTCTGGGAGGTTATTCAACCATCTGCCTCCATGTTGGTTTATTGGTCGAAAGCTCAGAAAAAGAAACAAACATTTGAACCCATTTCTCCCAGTCCAACGTGTAGACTGCAACTGGTTGAGTTTTTTCTCTTCTGCTGCCGGGTTGCTGCAGGCCTGCAAGAGAAGGTGCTGGCTGACATGTTTCAGGTCAGTGTGTCCACTGTCTACCATGTTGTTATACCGTGGGCCAACTACCGTTACCTGCTCCTTGGCTCCCTCCCCATCTGGATGAGTAAACTGCAAGTCAAGAACACCATGCCAAGATAATTTGTGCAGTACAGTCCAGATGTCATCATCTTACAAGAACACAACAACCTTTAAGGCCTTGATTGGGATTGCCCCTTGTAGTGCTGTGACTTTTGTGTCAAGTCTCTTCACCGGCTCCATCTCCGACCCAGAGCTGACTGAACGAAGTGGACTGCTGGATTTACTGGAGCCAGGAGATGGCTGCATGGCAGACAAGGGTTTCACCATCGAGAAGCCACTAGCTGATCGTGGGGCAACGCTGATTATACCACCCTTCAAGATGACAGGTAGGCATGAAAGGAATGAACATTTTAAATTAAAACTTTGACCCAAATGTGACCATTAAGATATGCAGACAAATGTTTAAGATGGACTGAAGCACTCACAATAATATTACTAATTAATTGATCTCTAACCACTGCGCAGTTCACTGAAGAGGATGCTCTGAAAACACAAGCAATCGCTCGACTTCGAATCCTCGTAGAAAGAGCAATAGGCAGAGTCAAGGAATACCGCATCTGGGAACACACTGTCCTTTCACCTTGTCTGCGACAGTCAATCAGCTGTGGACCGTCTGCTGTGTGATGACCAACTTCCAGGGACCACTTGATTTAAAAGGCTACATCCCTGTTGAATAGTGTTTCTACTCAAACATGTACCTATAAATATTAAATATAATATATAAATATTAAAACGAGAGGCACTGAACATTTGGATTGGTCCCTTCATTTTTTCCGGAGCTGTAATTTTGTACACTGAAAACATTGTATATATTGAATGACATGTAATGTAATTGAATGAGAAGTCTTTCATCTATAATCAATTTTAAAGTCCAGTCAGTCCATCCTGAAAGTATTCAAAATAATGTTAATATATAATGTAGTAAATGATGTACATAGAAAAAGAGAATGAATTAAATCCTTTTATTCTTTCAGTTCCTTTATTCATTCAGTTCATTTCACATTCATTTCACTTTCTGCTGAAGATACACATTCATATATGTACCAAAGAAGTACAAGTCTACCTTATTTTTCATCTCTTATTTCATCCCTCCAGACTGAGCTGACGCCAAACCGACGTTAGCATAAGCCAACCTACCTAGCGTAAGCTAGCTAGCAGACACTCGCATTCGTAGTCGTTATATTTCTCGAAAAATAAACAATCCCTTGTCCAGTTTGGAGCGGGCTGTTATGGAGTGTTGTTCGGTAAGTCTGTGAACTTCAGAAAACGTGACTTTGGGTACATTTACCAGGGATGTCGTGAAAGTGAACTGCCGGTCCTCCATCATCAGTTCGCCAGAGTGATGAGTGGTTCACCGGATGTCACAGTGCACAATGAACACCGAATGCGGAAGTACTACGTATCAGCGTGATAATCCCCGCGCATTTCCACCACAAGCACACAAGGCTCGCACGGGAACAACACCCAGGAGAGAATTCTGAAACACACCCAAGCTATCTCTCAGCTATTAGTGAGAGAAATGCATGTGAGCATGTTCTGGTGGAATGCACCTGCCTCTCTGCGAGACAGTTTCGATTTTGAAACTCACCCGGCTCATTTCTGACCAATTAGGGGAACTGTTCCCTGATTGGTTCCATTAATAATTCTGGCCTGTCAATCACATGCGTGCACAAAGTGATATCATGGAGCGACCACATAGAGCCGTGTTTAATGCAATGACCCTTCTCAACGGCAAAGACACTGAGGGAGGGAGGGAGGAAGGGAGGGAGGGAGGGAACAGGGAGGGAGGGAGGAAGTCTGGGAGGTACTGAGGGTGTGAGGGAGTCAGGAAAGGATGGAGGGAGGGAGTCAGGAAAGGATGAAGGGAGGGAGAAGTGAGGGAAGGATGGAGGGAGTCAGGAAAGGATGGAGGGAGGGACTAGTGAGGGAAAGGATGGAGAGAGTCAGGAAAGGATGGAGGGAGCCAGGAAAGGATGGAGGGAGTCAGGAAAGGATGGAGGGAGGGACTAGTGAGGGAGTCACGGTGTGAGGCTGAGAGGAGGCATTTGAGTTTCTTCCTTTTTATGCCTTGCCCTCTCTCTTATCATATCTCTTATCTCTTATCTTATCATACCCACAGCAGTTTCAGATTAAGAGTAGGGAGGAGGGAGGGAAAGGCACAGACAAAAATGTGTTTCTGGCAATCAATTCCTCAAACTGCTTTTGCAAAGTTGGCCACTTTATGATGAGAGAGGGTAGTCTGTTTATGGCCTAGAAGTTCCCACGAAGATGTACCACAAAACAAGGGTCCCTTCGTTGACTTCAACAGACCAGAGGCGTTGGTTGTTGTACGGAGCTCATTTCCCCGTCCATTGACACACTAACCATGCCAACTATAGTGCCTCCAGAGAGTTCCTTGTTCACCGTGCGTGGGAGGAGCAGAAGCCTCAGAGTATTAAGGGGTACGGAGGTCTTCAGAGAACAACTAATTATAGGTAAAGCATGGCACAAAGGTTGCTATTCAAGCGCTTCAGACCACGA
>NC_082398.1:4614927-4619927 GCF_031168955.1 Gadus macrocephalus | reverse complement strand
GCGCACGCACACAAATCTCCCTGAGATGTCTTGTTATTAATTAGGATGTCTCCGTGAGTTGTTTTGTCATGCATGTGTCTTGGATGTAATCTTTTTTTTACATACAAGACACACACACACAAACAGGCTGACATGCAAACATTACATCACCAACAAGCTATGGGTTGACCCATCACTTCTGTTTTATTTTGGGAGGTTTACATTTCACTATCGCATATGTTTCCTTTGAATCACACACACACACACACAAACACACACACACACACACACGCGCACACACACACGCACACACACAAGGACACACACATGCACACAGGGACGTCTTTGCTTCACCCTGGTTTTCCCAGTAATGAACGCTCGGCTGCAGAAGGTGTGTGTCACGGTGGGACATGGCCTAATAGTTGTAGGATCTGTTGCTCAGTGTGTTACACAAAGGAGAGCAGTGGGGGTGGGGTGGGCCTGTCGCGTGGGCGGGAGCGTCAGAGGCGGGAAGGTAAGGAGAAGTTGTCATCCTGTAAAGGTAGGCTATAAAATGTAAGATTGGAAAACGGAGTCCATTCATAGGCACGAACATTTTTGGAAGGAGCTGCGTTTTCATTGAGCGAGGAAAGACACACTCGGTAAGTTGAAAGGACTTATTATTATTATTATTATTAATTATTATTATTATTATCTTTAAGAATCATTTTCTTCCACGATGCTTGGTTGAATATAAATATATTGCGGATTTATTCTCTTTTTCTTTTGATAGTATGTGGTGACTAACCTTATTCTATAAATGCTGATGGAAGTTTTTAAGAGTAGGGTACTTAATCGCAAACATGTATTGTATAAAATTATATATCTTTTACGGAAGCCGGGGAGGTGACGGCAGTCATTTTTTTTATAAAGCACGCAGGCGTTTAAAGTGCTTTAAGTAAGTCGCACGTATGCTTTATTAAAGCGCGTTAAGGATCCATCAAATCCTTATGAAAAGAAGCTTATGGGGATGAATGGCAAGTTTGGCCAACTGCACTGTAGCCAACATTAACTGACTTACGTTCTGATTCTGTAGCTAGCTAGCTAGCCGGCAATCAGAATCTAAATAAGGACGTTTATGTTGAAACACTTTCAGTCGTCTGTCTCCTGGTGGCTATCGACTTACAGCCAACATGGCTTTTTTTGCGCACATGCAGGTACAAGAGGAACAGTGTGCGGTTCGACCATGGGCCAACTCACATCCAAATCCGCCTCGGACGCAGCGGAATCGAACACCGTCCCCGGCATCCGTTTCACGTCTCACGGAGACCCCCCCCCACCGCACGGCTCCCCCCGGACGGACCCCGGGGACAGCGGGCCCAACCTTCAGATCCCCGGCACGGGGGGGGGCGACTCAGAGAGACAGGAGCTGAGGCGGTCGTCCATCTACAGCACCATCGACATGGTGCCCAAGCTGGACTTCTACGCAGGCTCGCTGTCGCCCAGGCACGTCAGACCCAGCCTGGAGACCCTCCGCAGGCCCACGCCCTTTGACGTAAGCGTCAAGCGTTTTGTGTCGTCGCGTCCTCTGGCCTGTAGGGGGGTTGTACAACAGGATGCATCATGGGAGTTTTTGTTGGGGAAGATCTGCCATCTTGAGAGGGCTCAAGTTAATTGCAGGCATTTAAAATCATAATCGTGTTCCGTAACGTAGGCTGATAAGGAAAACTGGTTTGACGTGTCTCAACGCTGGAAGTTTCAAACACAGCCCAAACACATGTCCCCGTGATGACAAAAATCTTTTCACAATTATTTACGAAACAATGACCAAAACAACGTTACTCCCGTTAACCTTCCTATGGCCCAATACTTCAAAATGGAGCCGGACATTGAGATGTCCGCCTCCCAATCACAATGTACAGGCCCAATTTTGTGGTTTATAAGAGCTTTCCGCTTGTGTTTCAAAGGACGGGGTGTGGGTTAATAACTCTGAGCTGAGCATCCCGGACGTCCTTGAGACGGAGGGGACAGAGCCGCCAGCCGGCGAAAAGGCTCCAGTACGCTTCGGCTGGGTGGTGGGCGTGATGGTAAGAAAAACACACGCACACACAAATGCATACTCAATCATAAACACACACACACACACACACACACACACACACACACACACACACACACACACACACACACACACACATGTAGGCCCAAACACATGCACGCTACTGTGAGAGCCCACGCAAATGCAAACACACACAATAACACAAACACACACATTTAGTTGTATTTTATTTTTCTTTGCCATGCGTAGGTTCGTTGCATGCTGAACATTTGGGGAGTCATCCTGTTTCTGCGTCTGTCCTGGATCACATCCGAGGCGGGAATCTGTGAGTGACCCCCTCCCAGATATGTCTCATCTGTCGGATTGTTGCGAATACCACATTTGCATCTTACGTTTTAAAAACAAATCATACGATGTGTCCTCAACGTGAATGTACGATGTGTCCTCAACGTGAACGTACGATGTGTCCTCAACGTGAACGTACGATGTGTCCTCAACGTGAACGTACGATGTGTCCTCAACGTGAACGTACGATGTGTCCTCAACGTGAACGTACGATGTGTCCTCAACGTGAACGTACGATGCCAATTGTCTCGGCCTGCAGTGTTGACCTGCGTCATCATCCTCCTCTCCGTGGTCATCACCTCCGTCACCGCCCTCTCCGTCTCCGCCATCGCCACCAACGGAAGGGTCAACTCGGGTGAGTGGCGCCCCTTTACGCTTGTGATGTCAGTCTAGTGTTCGCTCCGATATGTCGGATTTCGGTTCTCCATTGGTCCGATTCGGGAAAAAACAAATGGAGTGGATGTTGCAAACCAGATTTGGTTCACACATGACAGCATCCCCCTGATAAAGCAGTGTGATAACATGCTGCTTTTTGTGAGTTGTACAAGCGCTGACATCTGAGGAGAGGTTAAAGCTGACATATTATACCACCAGGTTTGAGTGTGATTAGCCGTTACAAAAATGAAAATCTGCCTCTTCTGACATCACAAGTGGGCGTGTCCGCCCAGATGCATGATGGATACTTCAAAAAGGCTTGTAACAGCTAATCACACTCACACCTGGTGGTATAATATGTCACCTTTAAGGTGAATTTGGTACCGATGGTTCAGTGGTACACTGTAGGCCTGTGACTCGACGTGGCTCTGCCTCTTTTAGGTGGAGCTTACTTCATGATCTCGCGGACGCTGGGACCTGAGATGGGCGGGCCTATCGGCGTGGTGTTCTCGTTCGCCAACGCCCTGGCCTGTGCGCTCAACACTGTGGGCTTTGCTGAGGTCATCCGCGACCTGCTGCAGGTATCTCGGCCGTTCTAAGGCTAGGCGTTGCCCTCCAGGTTTTTCCAGATTAGGAAAAGCAGTAGATAAAGCAATAACAATAATTTGCAAATGCTTCACAAAATCGAAACATGATTACAAAGATATCAGAAGTAGAAGAAGAAAAAAAACAATACAATTTTTTTTTTTTATATGATTTTTATGAATATTAATTTTGTCCATTTCCAAGTATTCCTCTTCATATCCACAGTAGATTACAACAGGGTGTATGCAGAGGTCGTGCAAACAAACAGAATGGATCCTGGGTTTTCTGAAACCCTCCCGATTTCAATGCTAAGGTTTGCTAATGCTAGTGTGGCCGTGGCGTCCTGCGTGTGTTCGTAGGAGTTTGGCCTCGGCATGGTGGATGAGGTCAATGATGTGCGGATCATTGGGGTCATCACAGTGTCGTTCCTTCTCCTCATCTCGCTGGCCGGGATGGAATGGGAAGCCAAGGTAAGCATGGAGAACGGGTGTTGGTGTTTTGAGGGACAGATGTTGAGTAAATTAGGATTTACCTGTGATTATCGATATTATCAGAAGACACACAGGAATTGTATATTTTTGTGTAATGCACACGAATAAGGGAAATGCATTCAGTGGGAACTCTTTAAAGAGCTAAGTGTCTACCAAATACATTCCAAGCAGGTCGGTGATACAACAGAACATTGATTTTGTTGCAGAAAAACATTGATGTTTTCTGTCTGATCTTCCTTGCATATAGTGGTAATTTTTTCTCTGTGATAATGTGTCCTGAAATGGGATAACCCCTGACTTTAACAAAACATTCCCTCTCTCTTTTTCCCTAACTCATTTCCCGAATCACTTCCTAATTCTGCCCTCAGGCCCAGATCCTCTTCTTCGTCATCCTCCTCATCTCCTTCGCAAACTACTTTGTTGGCACTCTGATCCCCCCTGATGAAGAAAAACGATCCAAAGGCATCTTTGGCTACAGAAGTGAGTTTTCAACTGTATTTAGAGATGACACAAGCTGGAAAAATGTGATCTTTATCTTTGATGATATCTTAACTTATCTCATCGTAGTTTTTTTTTTTTTTAAATGATTTTTTTTAAATTGCATCATCAAATCTGAGGCGGGCAGCACATTCCAACCATGAGTCAGGTTGATGATAAGTCAACTCAAAATGCTCCATTCCTGCAACCCCCCTCCCTCACACATACACACCAGACACACACAAACACACACATCAGGGTCATAAGAATGTTTTTCCTGTTCCATGTTGGCTCTGAGTGATACTGAGGACCGATAATACAACCGTTTGACCAACGACATGACTGATGGACCAATGACACGACTGATGGACCAATGAAACGACTGATGGATCAATGACACGACCGAAGGACCAATGACACGACTGATGGACCAATGAAACGACTGATGGACCAATGAAACGGCCGATGGACCAATGACACGACTGATGGACCAATGAAACGACTGATGGACCAATGAAACGACTGATGGATCAATGACACGACTGAAGGACCAACAACACGACTGATGGACCAATGACAACAATTTCCCCATAATACACACACCCTTAAACGTCTGAGTAAATGACTCAAACGACCGTCACAACATTTGGTGTTGTTTAAATGGAAGTGTTTGGGGAATAATTTCCACGATTGTTTTTTGTTTTCCCAGG
>NC_082398.1:4582427-4609927 GCF_031168955.1 Gadus macrocephalus | reverse complement strand
CATGTCTTTGGCCTCAGCTGGGGCTTTGCGATATTGTCGGTTGGTTTAGAAATGGGATGGACTTTACGGGCCTCTGAACACACAAACAGGTAGAAACACACGCACAGAAACACACACACTCGTGCGTAGTCTATGGTCCGCTTTAGGACGTGACTTCTTCTATTTAGGGCCGTGGACTGCAGTGTTTGCTCTGTTGTCCTTCATCGATTCTTTGTGCCTTCTGTTCATCAGCGATACGTTTGACGCCAACCACTGCGTGATACTCCTGAGGATGATGGACGGACTGGACGTGTCCGACCATTTCGGTTATGAAGGTGAGAAGCTCTTCGGAAGAGTCACTGAAATTGCGTATCTAAAAAAAAGGGTTTAATTGTTCTTAATAAACCACATCGGTCTCAAATGTTAATCCAATCTTGGCATCCGTCAGTGGGACCGTATCCCACGGGTCCAACTCATCTAGCGGCCATCTTGGATTTAAACGGCAGGACAAAGATGGCTGCTTGATGAATAGCTCCCATTGTGCCATTATGATGTGTCATGTGTACACTTTCATCATGACATTATGGTTGATATCATTCTGTGTCCCCAGTGAACCAGTGCTTTGTGCCAGATAACCCTGACCAAACAGATCCGTCCATCACCACAACCCAGGAGGCCACAGGTAGATGGAGACACACACACACACACACAGGTACACACACACACACACACACACACACACACACACACACACACACACACACACACACACACACACACACACACACAGGTACACACACACACACACACAGGTACATCCAGACACACACACACACACATACTCCCATATAAACACACACACACACACCACACATACACACACACACACAAACACACGCACACGTAGTCACATACACGCGCACACACACACACACACACGCACACGCACACAAACACACGCACACGCACACGCACACGCACACGCACACACACACACACACACACACACACACACACACACACACACACACCACCAGCTCAGTGCTCACCTCTTTCGTGGTCGCGTGCTCCAGGGGACGCCACCGGCGAGAGAATGTCCAGCCAGCAGGTGAGGACGGCGTTCCAGAACAACCAGGGCAAGAAGACCATCGACGTCTACTGGATCTCCGACGATGGAGGTGAGCCTCACACCCCCCCCCAGCACCCCTACAGCATCCATGTGCTGCTCAGATCGCTTACATGTTCCAGCCGCTCTCCTCGAAAGAGACGTCAACGACGGTCAAGGTGTGGGGGGGGGGGGGGGGGGGGGGGCTCTCTGATGTCACTACCCTGGGTGAGCTCTTCCACATCTGTGACATCGCCATGTATGACGTCCCCCCCCGTCCCCCCCAGGTCTGACGCTGCTGGTGCCCTACCTCCTGACCCGGAGGAAGAACTGGGGGCAGAGCAAGGTCCGCGTCTTCATCCTCGGGGACGAGCAGAGCATGGAGGAAGGGCGCCAGGAGTAGGTCGCCCTCTTCATCCCCTCCCTCTTGCCTCCCTCTCTCCTTACCTTGCATAATTCCTTCCTGTGGGTTATTAGACGGCATGAAATAATATCATGTTTAGGGGCACAACGGTCAAGTACACGACACAAAACAACATCACTATAATGTACATTGGCTCTGTGAGGGAATTTTTTATTTGGTTGAATTTCGGCCGACAACAATTCTGTTTCCCGTCTCCATGGAGACCCCGCTGGGTTCTTAGCACGGAACTCCCCCTGATAAGATTGCAACCGCGCAGAGCGCAGAGCGCGAAGCAAGTTGGAAGCAAGCTGCCTGTTTCAAAGCAATATTGTCTGTTTGATTTCAGAATGATCTCTCTGCTGAAGAGGTTCCGTCTGGACTTCCACGACGTCATTGTGATGACGGACAGCGAGAGGACGCCTCAGCCCAAAAAGTAGGTCCCGCCAAGCCTGATGTGTAGCGTTGGGTGAGGCCGCCCGCAACAATGTGTTCTGACAGTTAAAAAGTGGAGGTGGACGTTTCTGGAAATAATGTGATTAATGTTGGGGATGATTTAAAACACGTGCAAGTAATTTTGTGCCCCAATGAATGGTGCGTCATTTGATCATGGAACTAAGCAAACACTGACAGCAGAAGTTTAGTGGATAATGAGGTCACAGATCTTCTTTTCTCTCTGTCTTCGCAGCCTGAAGAGGTTTGAGGACATTGTCGCCCCCTATAGGCTGAATGAGGAACAGCAGGACGGCGCCTCGGAAAGCGAACTGAAGACTCTCTGTCCGTTGAAGATATCTGACAAGGAGATGGAAGCCCTCCGAACCAAGGTGTGTGTAATATACATTGTGTTTGCGTGTGTGTTTGTATTTGAGTGTCAGTGCTGTCGCTAATATTTAGTTATTGTACATTTCATTTTTCAGTCCAACACAAAAGTAAGATTGAATGAAATTATCCGGAGAAATTCTGAACACGCTGCCCTGGTCTTAGTGTGAGTATTAAGCTGTGTGTGTGTGTGTGTGTGTGTGTGTGTGTGTGTGTGTGTGTGTGTGTGTGTGTGTGTGTGTGTGTGTGTGTGTGTGTGTGTGTGTGTGTGTGTGTGTGTGTGTGTGTGTGTGTGCGCGCGTTTGCCTATATGTGTGTGCGTTAAGTGCATACATTTAAATAGGTCTTCCAATTTTAAACAGAAAGTCTGTGACTCTCTCACAAAGCTCAAGCGGTTCCTCACTGTGCCTGTATGACCCTCTCCAGGAGCCTGCCCGTGCCTCAGACCGACTGCCCCATGTCGCTCTACATGGCCTGGCTGGAAGCCTTGACATCCGGCCTCCACTGTCCTGTTGTCCTGATACGAGGAAACCAGCAGAACGTGCTCACGTTCTACTGCCAGTGAATTCCATTACTCGTCAGCACAGGGGCGGTTCTAGGGGGTCGGGG
Organism: Gadus macrocephalus; assembly: GCF_031168955.1. Classification (NCBI taxonomy): domain Eukaryota; kingdom Metazoa; phylum Chordata; class Actinopteri; order Gadiformes; family Gadidae; genus Gadus; species Gadus macrocephalus. Next base: position 4,607,015 of record NC_082398.1, on the reverse strand, counting down.
GGGGGGGGGGGGGGGGCCGGGGCCCCCCTCTAAAAGTTTTTTTTCTTTTCACCTCCGTCCGGACGGGGGTCGATTGCTTGCGATGGTGTAGCACTGACGCACAAGGTGGAACTTGAGATTTATATATCGTACTAACTTTATTGCTGTTGGTGATGTATGATACTGAGTGGTTTGACGTCAGTGAAGGAAACCCAAAATGTTGTAATATTGACAATTGCTTTAACCAATGAAACATTTCAAATGTATAATACTGACAATTGCTGTAACTGAAGGAAACACTTAATACTATGCTACTGAAATGAATGCAGTAACGGGAAAAAGGCAATTATTGTATATTGTGTTTTCGAATGCCGTTATTTTTTCTGCCAGTGAATTATAATGTCAACATTCTACTGCCAGTGAATTATACTGCTAACCAATTCACACGCCAGTAAAAATAATATTTTTTAATCAACAAAAGCCAAAAGCCAAGTAAGATTTGAAATGTTTTAGAAATGTAATATAACATACAGGAAGCATGAAGTTGTGATATGTAACCTCTTAAATTATGGTATGAGCAGGAACAGTGAGGTGATGGCTGTTTTTCACATTGAAAAGTAACTTATAATTATTAGCTTATAGCTTATTAATAGCTAAGATTGATTACTGAAACTTGATTACTTAGGTGTTATACAGGCCTACCATGTTTGCTCATTCTTCTCTGTACAACGGCTGCTTTCTCTATTAAACTAAATCGTTTCTCACTTCCTTTGTAATGTACAATGTTATGAAATGGTTTCATACATGCAGATTTGTTTATTTTGTGTCATTCAACACAACACAACACAACACACCACGGTAAGGGATGTTTTGGGAATAAATACTGCAATATAGGAAAAACAAATCATAATTACGATACTGAAGACCGAGATGGTGCCGCCACAACAAATCCAATCATTAAGACACATACCCCCACCTCCCACAAACACACACAAACACACACACACTGACACAAACACACACACACACGCACACACACACACACATACACACACCACAGTTGATTCCAAATAGACCATGAACATTAAATGTAATAATAACCCATTCATCTTACCAACACTACCTTCAAGTTGACGAGCCTGGATCGGGGCAAACAGGTGGCTTAATGAACACCATGCTATAGCAGTGAAGGCCTTAAGGTCAACGATAGGTCAATGCACAAGGGAACATCAGAGGCCTCAACGCCAACAGGACGTCACCAGGTAGCGCTTGGATCAGTGAAGCAGGTAGCACACATTAAATAATAAACAGGCATTTAGACAGGAAATAAAACGTCAATAAAGACATGTTTAGCGGTTCAACGGCTACCTCAAAGGCTGTTATCGTTAATGTTATTGTGACAGTAGTGTATTGTGGCCAAGCGGGTGGTTGGGCTATGACTGTAGGGAGAGAGGGGAGGGGGCGTGGCTCTGTCTGTAGGGGAGAGAGGAGGGGGCGTGCCTCTGTCTGGAGGGGAGAGAGGAGGGGGCGTGGCTCTGTCTGTGGGGGAGGGATAGGAGGGGGCGTGGCTCTGTCTGTAGGGGAGAGAGAGGAGGGGGGGTGAATCTGTCTGTGGGGGAGGGATAGGAGGGGGCGTGGCTCTGTCTGTAATGGAGAGACGGGAGGGGGCGTGGCTCCCTCTGTAGGGGAGGGATAGGAGGGGGCGTGGCTCTGTCTGTAGGGGAGGGATAGGAGGGGGCGTGGCTATGTCTGTAGGGGAGAGAGGAAGGGGCGTGGCTATATCCGTAGGGGAGAGATAGGGGGAGGCGTGCGTAGCTTGTGCCATCAGCTGAGTTAGAGGCAGGTGTTGTCAATGATCCAATCAGAGAGAGAGAGAGAGACAGAGAGAGAGAGAGCTTGTTGGGTAAATAACAGTTGACAGTGAATATCACTGAATAACGCTAAATTAGACACACATACAAACCGTACAATTCAATGTAGTACACTGCTTTGAACCAGAGTCAAACGTACATGTAATGCAAACTTGTCCAATAAAACTTTGAAGACGTATCACCATCGTGTGGCGAAGTGAAATCATCACAACGTATTGGTGAAACGTGTGATGCGTGTGTGGGGAGTGGTCAGGGTTCAGTGTGTCAGAGCGCAGGATCATCGCCTGCAAGTCAACAAAGTCAAAGCCCAAGAACCGATCATTTTATCATCGTGGTTGAACATGGACGACGCTATGGAGGGCTCGTACAAATATTACGTTTACTTTGAGTGTCCTGACGTTGATGACAAAAGGAAAAAGAATATCGAATTCTACTTCAAAAATAAACGTAAATCATGCGGTGGGGAATGCGGACGGGTGGATGTTTTCAAAGGAAATGTTTATAGGATTGCATTCGAAGATAAAGAAGGTGAGTCACAACAAAGACTCTATGATATAGCGTTTTAGGGTCTTATAATAATAACTTGGGCGTTATTATAATACGTTCTAGGGGTTAACTCTAAAAGCGAAAGTGAAACCATTGTGTTATTTTTCAGTGAATATGACTTGGCTGGCTTAAGTTTTCCGCTGCGTCACATAGTTTTTTATATTTAAAAAACTAATAGTTCGATTTGTGATATCCTTTATCTTTTGGTTTCAGTTTTCTTTCATGTTCGCGCATAGGCCATAACTTTCGTTTTGACAATGAGGTTCAAATGAGGATCTGCGCGTCAGGGCCGCCGTGCCAGGCTCCTTTAGTGGGCGTGGTCTACGAAGGGCCAGAAAATACAAGGGCGGAGGGTAGCCTGACAGGCCTACTATACAAAGCGAACCTCACATATGCAAAATATCATATCTGATAACCTTGTTAACCTGTCTATTTTCTAGGAGAGTATAAATTGGTACGCCTGCTGTAGGCTGCCTCCAATAATTTCAACATTGGGTTATATTGTAAAGACAGCCAATAGCAGTTATTGTTCTCCTCATCAACTGTATTTTATAATTTAGTATGAAACCTCTATCTTCATATGTTGTTTCAGTTCAGCATAGTGTGCTGGAGAAACGTGATCACTCGGTCGAGAGGGAGAACAAAATTGTTGCCAGTTTTACCGTCCATGAAACCCCAGAGTCTCTCCTTCCTGACCCGTCAACCGTCACAACTACACCCGAAGCTGATAACCCGAAAGTGGGGTTGTCATCTCCACCTGAGGTGAGCTATTATTATGGGCTGTATGGATATGAAATCGATGTGACCAGTTAGTACTACGGTAGACTGGGCATAATGAATCTTGTGAACTGCTTATATAACTGATACCAATCTTTCTCACAAATATAGCCAACTATATAGGCCTATATATTTATTATGTAGATCAGTACATAATTATATTGATCTACATAATTGTATAACTATATCAAATTCATTTGATACAATAAAAAAATTCAGAGCTTTAAGAGCTATTATTTGAGTGTAAATTTTTTTAAATGGCCAAGCTATCCATCTGCTACTAAAGAGCGAAATGCTCTTTGAGAATATCTCTTTCGAGTTGACTCCACCTCTGTTGCATCTCTTCCCTGATTGGTTCAGTGAATCCCTCTCGCCTGTCAATCACAGGTGCGTGAAATGCAACTCTGCTGCTGTTGAGCCCTCTCTCTCCGCTCCCTCTATTCCTATGTTTCTCCACCATCAACAAAGATGCAAACATGCATAGCACTGGGTGCGCACATGTGATTGACCAACAAGATGGATCCTCCGCACCAATCAGGGAAGAGATGCCCTGATTGGTCAGAAATGAGCCCTGAGTCTCATACAGAGGCAGGTGCGGCCATAGCCATTTGACGGATACCATGGCATTTATAATAGATTACATTTTAAGGAGAACTCTTGAATCTTACCTCCGGTCCCTTTAATATATTTGAAGCGATATGAAAGTGTTGGACTTAAAATTAGGAACTTGGAAAGGTTTATGAGATTGAGTCTCAGAATCATCTTGGAGCCGAATTAAATGAATGCAATTGAATAATGTATGTTTCTTTTCTACTTATTCAGACTAAATTTCCTGTTGCCGCCTCACCATCACAACCAATGGTTCAAAATCTTCAATCACACTTCGAAAGTTCACCTCTCCAAAATCCTCTGAAAGAACCTTCAATGGCAGGGCAGAACCCAGAGGATGAGCTCTCATCCTCTGCCGGTCATGCTCAGTTAGATCTAGACAAGAACAGGGTTATAGTTAGTGGTGCAGGGAAGATCCAACCTGAGGAATTCAAGCCCTTGAAGGATAGGGAGGAGCAAGGGGATGACAAAGTCAAAGAAACGTTCAAGCATAGTCAGGCGGACAAGGTAGACATTGTTTACGTCATTCAAGGAAATCCTGCAGAGGCAGAATCCCCCAGTATCAGAGTGCAGCCTCATCCATCAGGATTCCACAAGGCAGGTTCTCTCTCGTGGGAAGAACCACAAAGAAGGCCCCTTTCTGATCAGCATGGCCCCAGAGACCACATGGGGTCTGCTGCTAGAGAAGTCCAAGAAGGAAAGGGGAGTCAACGTTATGACCTACCCGGGGGAGTAACCGTGCTGGTGTGTCGTGGTGACATCACCAAGGTCAAAGCAGACGCGCTGGTGAATGCCGCCAATGGAAAACTGGATCATGGCGGAGGTGTTGCTGCTGCCCTGAGCCACGCAGGAGGTCCTGAAGTCCAGCGAGAAAGCAATGCTTTAGTAAGAAAACATGGGAGATATGCTACAGGGGATGCAGTAATGACTACGGGAGGGCGTCTACAATGCAGGAAGCTGATTCACATCGTTGGGCCTGTACAGGGAGAGGCAAATGGCCGTGAGCGAGAATTACTAACACGCTCGGTAGGGTCAGTGCTGAAACTGGCGGATGAGAACAAGTTCCAGTCCATAGCAATTCCCTGTATAAGCTCCGGCATTTTCAAAGTTCCAATCAGTTTGTGTGCAGAAGCAATAGTCACAGCTGTGTCTGACTTTGGGAGTCAAAGCCAGCACCTGAAGAGAATTACCCTGATTGACACCAGAGAGGAGGTAGTGAAGGCCTTAAAAGCGGCATGTGAGAGTATCTTTTCCTCGGCCGATGCAGAACAAGAAACAGCCGGGGATCGCCAGTTCCATGAGAGCCCTGGAGCCTCGAGTCGATGGTCAGATTCTGGCGCTAATCCAGTAAACCATGGCGAGAAAGGTAGAATTATGAATGATGACCCTTCTCATAAGCCCCACAAACAGCACGAGCATCGAGAAGAAGTGGGGCCTTCTGCAAGAAAAGTCCAAAGAGGAAAGGGGCGTCAATGTTATAACCTTCCCGGGGGAGTAAGCGTTGTGGTGTGTTGTGGTGACATCACCGAGGAAGAAGCAGATGTGCTGGTGAATGTTGCCAATAGAAACCTGAAGCATGACGGAGGCGTTGCGGCTGCCCTGAGCAGCGCAGGAGGTCCTGAAGTGCAGCAAGAAAGTAAAGATTTAGTAAGAGAACATGGGACATATGCTACAGGGGCCATAGTAATGACTACGGGAGGGCATCTACAATGCAAGAAGCTGATTCACATCGTCAGGCCTGTACCGGGAGATGAGAATGCCAGTGAGAGGTTCTCCCTGAAAGAAACGGTTTGGTCAGCACTGAAACTGGCGGATGAAAACGAGTTCAAATCCATAGCCATGCCCTGTATAAGCTCAGGTAATTCCGAAGTTCTTATCAGTGAGTGTGCAGAAGCAATTGTATCAGCTGTGTTTCGCTTTGGGAAACAAAGCCAACGTCTGAACAAAATTACCCTGATTGACACCAGAGAGGAGGTAGTGGAGGCCTTAAAAGCGGCCTGCGACAGGATGTTTTTTTCCTTGGAGATTGCAGAACCAGAAGCGTCCAGGGATCGCCAGTCACATGAGAGCACTGGAGCCTTTGGTCCAGGTTCCAATTCTGGCGCCAATCCAGTAAACCATGGGGAGGAAGGAAGAAATATGACTGATGACCCTACTCATAAGCCTCTCAAAAAGCATGAGCATCAAGGAGAAGTGGGGCCTGCTGCAAGACAAGTCCAAGGAGGAAGGGGGATTCAATGTTATGTCCTTTCCGGGGGAGTCAAAGTGGTGGTGTGTCGTGGTGACATCACCAAGGAAGATGCAGATGTGCTTGTGACTGCCACCAATGGATACCTGGATCAATACGGAGGTGTTGCCGCTGCCCTGAGCCGTGAAGGAGGTCCTGAAGTGCAGCAAGAAAGTAAAGATTTAGTAAGAAAACATGGGACATATGCTACAGGGGCCACAGTAATGACTACGGGAGGGCGTTTGAAATGCCAGAAGCTGATTCACATCGTCAGGCCTGTACCGGGAGATGAGAATGGCAGTGAGAAGTTCTCCCTGAAAGAATCGGTTTGGTCAGCACTGAAACTGGCGGATGATAACGAGTTCAAGTCCATAGCCATGCCCTGTATAAGCTCAGGTAATTCCAAAATTCGTATCAGTGAGTGTGCAGAAGCAATTGTATCAGCTGTGTTTCGCTTTGGGAAACAAAGCCAACATCTGAACAAAATGACCCTGATTGACACCAGAGAGGAGGTAGAGGAAGCCTTGAAAGCGGCCTGCGACAGGATGTTTTCCTTGGAGTTTGCAGAACCAGAAGCATCCGGGGATCGCCACTTCCAGGAGAGCACTGGAGCCTCGAGTGGACGGTCCAAGTCTGGCGCTGATCCAGTAAACACTGGGACAGATGTCAGTGGCATCAAGTTGGAGACCGCGGTGGGGCTCATCGAGGAACAGAAAGTAGGAATTTGGTTATTGTGCTGTAATGTGCACCCCATTTTATGTTGTAAATGGTTGCAGGATTGACAAGCCCCCCCCCCCCGGTTTCTCTTACCAGGTTGATGCCATAGTCTCACCTATGAAAGACAATGACCCTCTCTCTACCGGTTTGGGGAAAATATTGTCTGAGATAATCGGAAAAAGGTTGAAGACTGCATTTTCAAAGATGGGAAAGAAATGGCAGTTGCCTGTTGAAGTCGACGTTAATGATCTCGAGAAGCTTCACTGTCACAAGGTCTTCTTCGTTAATCTTCTGCCCTGGGATGAGCAACACAGAGAAGCAGCTGTCCTGGTACTATGGCATGTTAGGAGTTAACACATTTGCATTTCCTCAGTATTGACTATCTCTGCTTTAAGTGGTACTCTTTGTTTGCAACATTAGTTGTATTAGTATTAGTTGTTGTTATAGTCATTAGAAGGCCAGCATCTTTTATTTGTAGATAAGAAAACATCATCTATAGGATGTGCTTGTATTGATAACATGATTGAAATCACTTTATCAATAAGCATTGACTACAGATATACATTGAAATAGTATATTTATATTAAATATTATATATATGTACAGTATATATGTATTATATAGTATGTCTAAAATAGTAAATTTTACACTGCAAGCTAGGGGTGTACGGTATAAACGGTGCTGAAGGTATACCGGTGTGAATTTGCGCTACGGTATGGATTTTGACGTTACCTCGGGACCGGTGTGACCGGTAGACAATGATGTGTGTAACGCGTAACAAAGTAAGTAATGCGTTAATACAACTACTTTTTCATGTAAAAAGTAAAGTTACGAGCAACTACTGAAAATATGGTAACGAAACATAGTTCCTTTTTCAATTCGGCACCACGTTACTTTTCCCAGGGCCAGATTGACAGCGATACTGCCTTCTCAGGCAGTATGCTATTGCGCAAGTACGCAGGTGCGCAGCAAGCGCTCCTGCGTGCTTGCGCAATAGTCCCTTCACAAGCTCTCATTCCACAACGTACGAGACAGACGCTGGTAGCGTGAAGCCATCTCTGCAATCAGACATTGCTTCCGCAGGCATTTTGAAAGCCAGTCCTTACAACAAAATGCCAGTGGGGGAACGAGATGACAAACGTTGTCACTGTTTACCTGTCTAAGGACATGGTTCCCTTTCAACATGTCGATAGAAAGGGCTTTAAAGAGATGGTCAAAACACTCGATCCCAGGTACGCGTTACATGCCCGCACACACTTCAGCCAAATTGAGATGCCAAAACTATACGGCAAGGTCCACAAGTGGTAAGGTCCGCGAAGATATCCATACTATTAAACATTAGTGTTTTTCAGAGATGGAAGTAACTTGAGAAAAGATTTAAATTTTTTTAATGCGGTTTTGCTGCCTTTCCAGTATTTTACCCCTTCAGAGGCATTTATATCGAAATTGGAAGATAAAATGTGCATACCGTGATATAATACCGTTACCGTTTATTCCTCAAATCATACCTTGATATACATTTTAGTCCATACCGTACAGCCCTACTGCAAGCTAGTGAGAATATTACATATTGTTACTTTAACATCAACCAATGGTCCACAAACATGTCTGGCCTTACAAATGGAATTGAAAGCTGCGTTATATAATAGTATGTGTGAGTTGTCGTTGCATTACCCTCAAACATTATCTTCCTCTCCTTCATACCTTCCCAGGCTCTGAAACGTGGGCTTGAACACGTTTTGACTTCCTGTCGAGACCAAAGATTTGTCTCCGTTGCTTTCCCAATGCTTGGTACTGGGGAAGTGTTGCAATTCCCCCAGGATGTGGCGGAATCAGCCCTGCTGGAGGTGGTCGGATCGCCCATGCTGAACAGGCACAGCGGCAGGCCATTGGTGGTCCGCATTGTCGTGCACCCCAGTGACCCCCAAACACGCAAGGCAAAAACTCAGTGCATATTATTATTTTGTTTCATTCTGGTTACATGCTAACATCTTTTGGTTCTCTAAGATGGATATAGTGTTTATTTTCTTGTTTGATATTGCTCATTAAATGGCTGCTAGCTGGGCATTCTCTAACTGACTGAGGTAAAACGCCCTGATAACCCATGAGTCACTGTCAATTCCAATAATTCTTCAAAAGATGACCTCCTTTACTTTAAACACGCCGATGATAATGGCATAACTTTATAGCCTCAAGCATGGGCTTAACGTAACCTCAGGCTAACAGGCTAACTCTTTTAAAGGACAAAGAAAAGATCAGGAATACATTCTTTCCTAACAAACTTTCCCTGCATCACAGTTGTTCTGGTAATAACAGCCAGCATGCGTTCTCTTCCCCCTTTGTGTACAGGCCATGACACCACAACAGACAAATAGCAACGCTGCCCCCAGAGGTAGGTGGAGATATTGCGGTGGGACACCTCATCAGAGGGGCCCTATTATACCACTAGGTGTGACATTGATTGAATACTCACTAAAGTGACGCCACACGTGTACACCCAGCTGATAGGACAGATGGATGAATGAACCAGCCTACCTACGATGGACTGGACCAAATGGTAGGGGTCCTTTTTATAAGTGTAATTATTGTTGTCTCCTCTTCAGCTTCCTTTTCCAGATATGTCTTGAATCACCCTGACAAGGACACAGCCATGGTTGGTGGAGTCAAGCTTGAGCTGGTTCGTGCTGACATCGTTGATGAGAAAACGGATGTCATTGTAAACACAATAAATAGATCTGCCGACCAATCAGGTACTCTAAACATGTTAATATTTTAATGTGGTTGTGGTGTCTTTTTACCAATTTTGCCTGTTCTGACAATAGAGAACAGCATTCAACTAAATTGATTAACCTCCACAGGTGTTTCCAAGGCCATACTCGAGGCAGCTGGAACGCATGTAAAAGATGAGTTTGCTGCAAAACACGGTGGGTCTCAAATGTACACCAAACCTCTGACAAGTTCCTGTCAAAGGAGAAAAGCATTCAAGATCAGAACGCTTTGTACTGGTGGGAAGTAGATGAAGAGAAAGAAGTGTGATTTGTTAGAAATGCCACAGGCATCCAGCTGTTAGTGCGTGAAATGCTCTCTGAGTATGGTTGGTTGTTGTTGATCGGCGCCTAACTCTGTAGGAGACTTTCAATTTTAGCCCTCCTCAAAGGAGAAGATCCAGTGTAAAATTGATTGATAACTTTGAAGGTGTACAGATTGTTTATTAAAAAGGAAATTTTTTACACACAATACGATCAGTAGTTCACCCGTCGACGCCATCTAGTCTTCAACAATCTGTACACTTACAAAGTTATCAATGCCACGTTTTATATGTTAAGACCCTTATTATACCACCATAAGAAGTGTCAGGCTACTTCTAGCCTTGTGAGTGGTTTAAAATAGCGATTTAGTGTTTACAATGAGACATGCCCCTATCGTAAAGTTCCTAGGGTTTTGGTTGAATCTGCTTAAAACAGCCAACTTAAGAATGCGTCTATATGTGCTTTTTTTGCTCCCAAAGGAACATTCCAACTAATTGTCATACCAAACATTTCCCAGATCCATTTAACACCGTATTTCTCCTTTAACTTCCTCACTAACTCTTTTAATTTTGTAATCACAGCTGCCCTAGCTGGGCAAAAGGGTTTGTTTTCCACTGGACCTGGAAGGCTAAATTGCAAGGACATCCTTCACGCCACCTTTTACAGCGATCCAAAGATGATGCGTGAGACCTGTGAAATCATCTTAAAGAGCTTTGAATCAAAACACCACAGCTCTGTCTCCTTCCCAGCTCTGGGCACAGGTGCGTTAAATGTGTGTGTAATCCTTTAGCAATCAAAACATCGACCCCGCTAAACTTTCAAGAATCCTCTTCTTGTTATGTAGCCAGTGGCGGTTTTAGGTACGGGCGATATTCACCTGGCGGCCATCCTGGTTAGCCGGGCAATAACGCTAGCTGGGTGATGGAATTGAATGCAGAATTCCAAATTCATTCCCCCAGCCAGCTAGCTTTTAGAAGATAGAACCAGGATGGCCGCCAGCTGAAGAGCCCAGTGCACTCCTACATCCCCTGAAAGCCGGGCTCCAGGTGTTCCTAATCAAGCTTGCTCCTTTTGGACGTTTGAGGACGCAGCATTCAAATGCAACTAAATCCCGGAGCCTGATTGTGATTGTCTTGTCAATGCCAGGCGCAGGGTACATGGATCCTAAAGTGGCTTGTACCGCCATGCTGGATGGAATTGAAGCAGCTGTGAGGAGCATGGGTCCAACTTCCCTCACCCTGGTCCGCATTGTCTTTAAGCAGCGGGATGTGCAGAAGAATTTCAGGTACAACGGAAATGTTCCTTTCTTCCAGGCAAAAAGCAACAGTGGGGAGCAGACCCAAAGAAGTCTGAAAATTTTACCTTATCTGGGAAATAAGCGTCTTTTGAGATGTTCTGATCGGGCGGGGAGCGTTAGTGGGCTTTGCCATTCTCACGTAACCTGTTGAATGGTTGACTCAGGAAATGATACACATCTTCTAGTGAAATTAGCAGCATATTTTAAATATAGGTTTAAAATATTGGTTTAGACTTCAACTGTATGATTTTAATATTAATATCAAAACATTTTAATTCAGATCGGTGCTTCAGAATCGCTGTGAAGAAACTGCGCGTCAACAGCAAGGTCAAGGTTTGAATTTCATTACATTTAATTTTTTTGCTGCATTTTGGTGGATTGGCCTCGGATGGAGGCCTAAAGGGAAGGGGTGTTTCCTTTTCAGTTGGATGCTTGAAAAATGTCGCTCACTCTCACTGGTTGCTCCAAATCACCTACCCTAGCTTTAAACAATTATAAATTCAAAAGATTTTTCAACAAATGATGGCTACAGTAATTAACAATCAAAGATGAGTAACTGGTACTTTGTTAAAAAAAAATCATTAAAACCCCTAAAATATTTATCAAAATAGCATTATTTATTGTTTTTACTTAAAATGGACTTATGACATGAAGACTGAGCCTCTGAAAGGGAATGGACAAGGTGATCATCTGGAAATAGTTAAAGGAGCATTTCACCGGTGGAGACGTGATTCTGTATTGAAAGTGGGTCATATATGTAGTCGAATAGTTACGTAAATTTCTAATTTGTTGCCTTCTTGACCGAGATAAGTTCAAATGACAGTGACTTTTGGCGCTTGTGGATTGAAGACAACAACTCCCACAATTCCAATCAGCGTTCACTCCCGCAGTCCAGAGTGAATCGCAGCAGGAGAAAGTGATTGTTGCCGTTTTATATAACATTATATAATATATTATTATAATATATAATATCACGGCCAAAAGCTGTGTGCGCTTCTGGATGATATTATGATTTAAAGACAGGGACGGGTTCTCGGACGTCTCTGGTACTTCCACAACAAGTAAAGACTCGTAGTGGGGGTTTTCTCGGCAAGAGTCCTGCACAGGTTCGGGTACCCGTGGGTATTGGGGGAAGAAACTTTGGCTTTGACTCTCTGAAGTCCAGATTGTACCGCGACTTCAGATAGATGTGGAAGGACCAGAGACGTCGGAGAACCCGACAAAGTCGTTTATGCATAATATCATCCGGAGGCGCACACAGCTTTTGGCCGTGACATTATTATATTATATGATATATTATTTAGATATAGAGCTCCAGGTCTCCCGCCAGAGCTCCCGGAGTGTTCTAGAATATCTTATAGAACACGGCCAAAAGCTGTGTGCGCCTCTGGATGGTATTATGAATAATACCACTGCATCTTTAGCACTCGTGTGAACTACTAGTCACACGGTAATGTCATACCGTAGCCAAATTACCGTAGCCCCCCCCCCCTTCTACACCTGCTTTAAATTAGGCGAAAAAAAATTATTTTGCGTCATTTAAAGCAGGAAGTATTATAGGTAGATACGATACGGATCCCTCCCGTCTCAGGGGAAAATTAGGGAATGATGCAAGACCATTTAAAAATACGACTGGGTTTCTAACGATACAAACCTTTAAGCACACGAGTCTCATTTGTGTGTGTTTTGGGATTGCACTGAATTCATGCACTGATTCGTCAGTTACTGACGTCACTTTCTTACATTCATTTGTGAGGATTTTTTTTCCCCCAGTGCACTGTGTAATTTCTATTCATTTTTTTTACCGTGTTTCAGATGATTGGGAGGATCTTGGCACCAGCACCCAAAGCTCTTCACCTTCTTTCTCCTCCTCAAGGGGCAAACCGAAACCAAATCCATTCTGGGAAAATTGTCAAATTTCTTGAAAGACGAATAATTAATGTTTGACCCGCGGCCGAGAGCTGCTGATGGGATTGGATCCCCATCGTCCGGAGCCTACCTAGGCACCGTTGAGCAAGTGGCCTTAAGCCATACCTGCTCCTTCTTGACATGGCGCATCCAAATTCATTGCTTCAGATTAGGGGTCATAAATGGTGTAAAGTCATAAATAGTTTTGTATTAGTCCGCTTTAAATTGACAGTGGGTTTGAAAACACATCCAGAGGGGAATTGAGAAATATTTACAAAGTGATGAATAGATGGTGTTCAAAATCATAATTGGTTAGAGTAGTATAAATCGCATCATGAATTAATCAAGATTTTAAAGTGTAGTTTTAATTAAGTAGGCTACTATGGATTTAATATTTTATCATCAGCCTGTAATTCTTATTGCATATTGAATTTTGAATTAAACTCTTTCCTTGTATCTCCATAATTAAAGGGTAAAACAGCAAACGTATGAGTGTGGAGTATTTCAGTTTATCTGTCCCAAAATGTCAACTTTTGAGGAAAGCATTTTCACTCAAATTTACACTGCAGATACCCCTTTAAAAATATGATATTGTATGTTATGATACTGTATATGGCCGTATATTTGCAAATAATGTCAACTTGTTGATAAAATAAAAATCACTAATATCCTAAAAGTTAAGACGCAATTATTTAAATTAATATTAAAGTCAAAGTTCTAGGGTCTCTGTTGCGACGTTGAACCAGCTTAAAGACTTGTTTTGAAACTCAATCTCGCTCACCCACAGATCCAGAAATAGACGGCTGTTTGTATCCCAGAACCGACAACAACAAAGCGGTAGGGCTGAGAAAAATACCCGAGTTTGGAGCCTTGGGACCAGCTTCTAGTTTAATTTGAGTACTGGTTCCATTGGCCAGTGGTAGAAAGAAGGTTGGTATGAAAAAAACAGGATGAACTATAATTACAGAACGCTGCTATCTATGGCGAATGCTCCATACTAACTACTAACAGCCTGTAACGACATCGGAACAACGGTTCAGCCCACAGCGGGTTTTTTGCTGGTTTGAATCGCCGTGGACCTCCCGCTCCGTCGACTCCCCGCAGAATGCGAGGAGCGTTGGAGGACGGACAAGGCGCTGCGGAGGCGAGCGAGGGAGGAAGGGGACGAGGGGTTGGAGGAGGCGGACCGACGGGAGCTGCGGAGAATCGAGGCCTACAACGACGCCAGGATCATGGGCCCCGGCGCGGTGCCCAAGTACCCGAGCCGGGGGGAGGAGCCCCCACAGGGGGGAGACGCAGAGCAGCAGGAGGAGACTGACGCGGGCGGAGGAGGAGGGAGTCGGGGGCCAGAGGAGGGGGACGACGGGGTTCTCACGTACTGCTGCGAGGGCCACCCAGAGGAGGTGTACGCCGCGTTGAGGGGACTCCGGGAGTGCTCCCTCCTCACCGACCTCACCCTCATCCTGGGGGGTCGAGGCGCCGCGGGGGTCGGGGGGGCGACCCTCCGGGTTCACTCCCCCGTCCTGGCCGCCGTCAGCTCCCTGGTCCGGGACGCCCTGGAGGCCCGGACCAGGCACCACCGAGCCGAGCCCGGAGCCGGAGGGGTCCGGAGCTGGTCCCTGAGTCTGGGTCCTGAGGTGGACCCCGGAGGGTTGCAGGCCGTCCTGGACTTCGCCTACAGCGGGGACACGGCGTGCCTGGACGGAGGCACCGTGGCCCGGGTACGGGCCGCGGCCGATGCCCTGGGGGTCCCAAGAGTCCTGGATCTCTGCGCCCGGGAGGGGGAGATCCAGAAGAAGCAGGGGGAGGAGGGGGAGGAGGAGAGGAGGAGGAGGAGGGCAGCAGAACAGATGAAGGCCAGTCTCCGGTGCTTGGAGGAGCTGTGGGAGGAGGGAGTGGGCTGTGACGTGGTTCTGGATGTGGACGGCACAGCGGTTCAGGGTCAGCCTCAATTCACTCATATTTGACATGAAGAAATTAAAGATATCCAACTGCCGGCTTTTTGTACAACTTTTGGTTTCTCTCTCTCTCTCTCTCTCTCTCTCTCTCTCTCTCTCTCTCTCTCTCTCTCTCTCTCTCTCTCTCTCTCTCTCTTTCTCTCTCTCCCACTCTCTCTCTCTCTCTTTCTCTCTCTCTCTCTCTTTCTCTCTCTCCCACTCTCTCTCTCTCTCTCTCTCTCTCTCTCTCTCGCTCTCTCTCTCTCTCTCTCTCTCTCTCTCTCTCCCCCCCCCCCCCCCCTCCTCTCTCTGTGCAGCCCACCGGGCGCTCCTGGCGGCGAGCAGCGACTACTTCAGGGGGATGTTCACCTGCGGCATGCGGGAGTCCCGCCAGCACGGCGTCTCCCTGCCCGGCCTGCCCCCCTCCGAGCTGCTCCCCCTGGTGGCCTTCTCCTACCGCGGCGCCCTGCCCCTGGGCTGGGCCGGCGTGTGTTCGAGCTGGCCTGCGCCGCCGACCGCCTCCAGTTCGCCGGCGCTCTGGCGCTCTGCACGGACTTCATGCGCCGGGAGATGACGGCGGCCACCTGCCTGGACGTGGCGTCCTTCGCCGGGGCGTACGGCGCGGCCCGCCTGCTGGCGGACGCCGACGACTTCGTCCTGAGGAACTTCCCGGAGGTGGCGGCCGCGCCCGCCTTCGCCGACCTGCCGCCGGACCGGCTGCAGGCGTACCTGGGCTCGGACGCGCTGGTGGCGCCCAGCGAGCTGTGTGCCTTCCGGGCGGCGGCGGCCTGGGTGTTGGCCGACCCCGAGCGGCGTCGGGCCACGGCGCCGGCGCTCATGCGCCAGGTCCGCTTCCCGCTCATGACCTTCCGCGAGTTCCAAGAGGTGAGGGCCGTCGCACTGCGCATAGAGTGCAGCGGAGGAGGAGGAGGAGGGGGAGGTGGTGCTGAAGGAGGAGGAGGAGGAGGAGGAGGAGGAGGAGGTGGTGATGCTGAAGGAGGAGGAGGAGGAGGAGGTGGTGATGCTGAAGGAGGAGGAGGAGGAGGAGGTGGTGATGCTGAAGGAGGAGGAGGAGGAGGTGGTGCTGGAGGAGGAGGTGGTGCTGGAGGAGGAGGAGGAGGTGGTGATGCTGAAGGAGGAGGAGGAGGAGGTGGTGCTGGAGGAGGAGGAGGAGGTGGAGGTGGTGCTGGAGGAGGAGGAGGAGGTGGAGGTGGTGCTGGAGGAGGAGGAGGAGGTGGTGATGCTGAAGGAGGAGGAGGAGGAGGTGCTGGAGGAGAAGGAGGAGGAGGTGGTGGAGGAGGTGGTGGTGATGCTGAAGGAGGAGGAGGAGGAGGTGCTGGAGAAGAAGGAGGAGGAGGTGCTGGAGGAGGTGGTGGTGCTGAAGCAGGAGGAGGAGGAAGAGGAGGTGGTGCATTAGGAAAAGCTGGAGAAGGAGTTGGAGTAGGAGGAGCTGAAGGAGGAGGAGGTGGCGGAAGAGGAGGTGGTGCTGAAGAAGAAGGCGGGGGAGGCGGAGGCGGCGGAATAGAAAAAGCTGGAGACGGTGGAGGAGGAGGTGTTGCTGGAGGATCAGGAGGTGGAGGCTCCCCAGACACGGAGTTCTACCTCTGGGCTCTGGAGGAGTTCAGCGCCGAGCTCCCGGAGGCGCGGCGCCGGCTCCGACGGCCGAGGACGCCCTGGTCCTGGTGGGCGGCGACCTGCTGGGCTGGGGCGCCGCGCAGCGCGAGCTGAGCCGCGAGCTGTGGTTCTCCCAGGCGCTGTGCAGCGGCACAGGGCTCCTGAAGGACGTGGAGTGGCGGCGTCTGGGGGCGCTGCCCGACGGGCCGCGCTTCCGCCACGCCGTGGGGGTGGTGCGGGGGCGGCTCCACGTGGTCGGGGGCTGCGACTTCTACGCGCCCGACGACACCATGAAGTCCGCCTACAGGTGGGCCCGTCCTTTCAGCCACTCCCTCTGTTCGCTGATTGGACGCACAAAATGTAGACGGAGAAAACCCACTAACCGCAGACCCAGACCTAGCACTGAAGGGAATTTCAAATTGAGCCGAAGTACTTAGGCGGGCGGATCCCGGCTAGTAAATTAGGATATTGATATCAAAAATAAATTACTGAGGTAAAAGGATAAAAGTATACAGTCACAGAAATTATTTGGCTGCAAGGGCCAGCAACTGGGGAATATACTTAGCAATGAAGTCGGACAATAGTTTCCTTAAGACTGGTTCTATAGGAACCTGATGTATTTTCTTGCTCACTCACTCACTCACTCACTCACTCACTCACTCACTCACACTCACTCACTCACTCACTCACACACTCACTCACTCACACACTCACTCACTCACTCACTCACTCACTCACTCACTCACTCACTCACTCACTCACTCACTCACTCACTCACTCACTCACTCACTCACTCGCTCACCCTCTCACCCTCTCACCCCCCGCCCGCCCAGCTATGACCCTGAGCTGGACCGCTGGCGGAGGCTGGCTGACATGCAGGAGGCCCGCAGCAGCTTCTCGGTGGTGGTGGGTGAAGACGAGCTGCTCTACGCCCTGGGCGGAGACCGGCAGATCAACACCAACGTGGCCAGCGTGGAGGTGTACGACCAGCAGGCTGACTCCTGGAGGTAGGACAGCGCCACCGGGGGGGGGGGGGGGGGGGGGGGGGGGGGGGGGTTCAGGGCATAGCTGACTCGACTGAAGATATTGAATTTAAAAGGGATGAAAAGTCTAATGAAAGGTTCTGTATTTAATAAGAAGAAACAGGTGAATTAGATTCAAGATTCAAGAGATGTATTTGTCTCATGCATTAAAGAATGCAGTGAAATGTAAAAGAGACAGTGCCCCAGAAACAATAAATAAAATAACGTACCTGGCTTAAAATGTAATAGATAGCAAGTAAAGTAGCAATAATAAATATATAGCACGATCGAGCGAGCTAGTGATATAGTGTCCGAGAGTGTGTGAGTGAGTGGAAGGTGTGTTAATTGCCTGGTGTTTTGGGGTGATGTGCACACGTTCACTGGGACACTGATGTCAGGGGCAGATTGGGTTAACAACTGCATGTGTGTGGAAGCAAGATGCACTTAAAGAGACCCTACTATACTACTGTTCTGGTCCTAATTTCTTATTAATGACTCCTATAGCGCAACCTGACATGAATCACAGAACAAAAAACGATGTAGATTTTCATGAAACTCTTCCTCTCATCTGGGCGCTTTCGGCATTCTCTGTCAACGCTCGGTTTCGTCCTTCTCCGCCCCCTCGCCCCCCTCCTGCCAACCCAACTCCGTTGTGATTGGTTAGTGAAAAGTGCGGACTTGAAGCACGCGCGGGCAGATTTGACCAGGCATATGGGGGCGTGGCAGGAGTGCCTCTACGTTGATGATTTCTCGGAAATGTGAACAAATGAATCGCAAACGTTGTCCCGAGTGTTTAGCGCTCTGCACAGCCACCCCAGACTGTCAGCAGGGAATACGTCGAAATGCATGTACGTCATTATTTGACACTTAAGTATGGTTAAACATGACTATCAATCATTATAACAACGTTTATAGGTCCTAAAAGTCGAAAAAGCATAATAGGTCCCCTTTAAGTGTAAAAACACAACGAGAACGTTGATCCCGGGCTCAGAGAAGCAGAGTTAAGGGACGGCTGCACCAGAGAGACCCGATCCACCGGTACAACCATCCAACGGTCCCCTTAAATCATTCCTCCACCCCCCGCCAGCTACGCCCGACCTCTGGACCAGCCTCTGAGCGGCCACGCCTCCGTCCACCTGTCCGGCGACCAGGTCCTCATCACCGGGGGGTTCGACCCCCAGTACCGCTGCCTGACCTCCACCCTGCTGTACCGGCCCGGCCGCGGCACCACCCGCCTGGCCGACATGGCCCACGAGCGGGCGCAGCACGTCATGGAGGCGCTGCGGGACGGGCGGGGCCGCTGCCGCCGGCTGTACGTGGCAGGCGGCGTGCGCAACCTCCGGGCGTTCTACGGCGACCAGCTGGCGTGCGAGGCCTACGACTTCCAGGCGGGCGGCGGCGGCGGCGGCGGCGGGGGGACGTGGAGCGCCTTCGCCCCGCTGCCCGTGGCCCACGTGGGCGCCGCCGCCGCCGTCCTGGAGGGGCGGCTGTACGTGCTGGGGGGGCTATCCCAAGAGGACTTCCGGGAAACGGGCTTGGTCCACCGCTACGACGGCGCCACCGGCCGCTGGCAGAGCATGGGCCGGATGCCCGGGGCGGTCACCGACGTGCGGGCCTGTCTGCTGCGCCTGCCCGGGCGTCTGAGGCGGTGAGGCCCCCGGGGGGGGGAGGGGTCCTGGGTTCAGGGACCCCCCCCCCGGGGTCAGGCGGTGAGGCCCCCGGGGTTCCTAGGTCCAGTACCAGGCTGCCACCTGCCTGTAGGCATAGGCTAGCGTCTGATGGTAGACCTTCTAGAGGCACACACCAGGCACTCTGATGCACGGCAGTAGGTGTGACGGGCGTTGGATTAAAGGACAATGAATGGATTGTGGATGAGATCCGACCGGAGCCCTGATAGGAGACGCATTGGGTTTCATTTATTTGTAGAATCTGTGAGATGGGGTGATTGTGTGTGGGTGACCCAGTTTCCCACCTGAGGATTATTATTGAATTGTAGATAATTCAGTGTTTACATGCTCTATATTTATTATACTGGGTAATAAATAAAGTACAGCATTATAAAATGAAGGCACTCTGTTTCCTCCTGATCAGGTGATCAAAACAAACCATATCCCTGGTTTTGTACGGCTTGTGGAGCTGAGGTGAAAACCAGGAATAAAGTCCTGAATTTCACAAGGGGGGAAAGATCCCGTCCCGTCCCTTTAGCCTCCGGACAAACATTTCATCATCATTTACCTTTCATCAGCGGCTGTGTCCACAGTGTGGTGAAAGGGGCATAAACATAGATGCAGCGACAGAGCTCCGAACACACGGCGCGTTGTATTTTCTGAAATCACTTCCTGCATCTCAAAGCAGAGCGTATCCACTAGCAAACCATCGCCGTAGCGATGCCTCGGGTCCTGGCGCTGGGGGTCTTGGTGGTGGCGGTGTTGCTCGCTCATGGGGACCAGGAGCCGGGGCGGAGCACCTCCACGGAGCTCCGGGGGCCGGCCGTCAGCCTGATAGACAGGCTGACGGCCAGGCTGGACGACCTGCAGGCCCAGCTGACGGAGCAGAGCTCGGTCCTGGAGGAGCTGAAGAGGGAGAGCCGAGGTAGAGAACGGACCACGGCGGGATTTGTGCATGTGTACCATGGATAATCGTCATTATCGTTCTGTTTCTTTCTTGGATCAAAGAATGGTGAAACTTAGCCTTTGTGAGAGAGAGAGAGAGAGAGAGAGAGAGAGAGAGAGAGAGAGAGAGAGAGAGAGAGAGAGAGAGAGAGAGAGAGAGAGAGAGACAGAGAGACAGAGAGAGAGAGAGAGACAGAGACAGAGAGACAGAGAATTTGATCATTGCCATGTTAACTTTGCTTTTGCACACGCACACACACACACACGCATACATGACACTTGTCCAATATGTCTCAGAAATATGGCCATGATTGAAAGTGTGATTAAAACAGGAAGAAAAGAAGATCTGTATCGCATGTAGCCCCGAAACTGACTAGAGCCAGTTTAGCCGGCGGAATGAGACTTGTGGACGTAACTATGATTGCTATGATCTGGATATCATGTTGTTCATATGTACCGCTGTGCTCCGTCGCAGGGCGTCCACAAGTGGCCTTCTCGGCTTCCATATCGACGCCGCCTCAGGAAAACCTGGGACCCTTTGCAAATGAGACTAAACTAGTCTTCAACAAGGTCCTCACCAACATCGGCGATGCCTACAGTCCCGATACAGGTCTGTATGTCCGTCTGACTACCAGTCTGCGATTGCCTGTCTGCGTGGCTGTTGGTCTGTTTGTCGGGCAGTCAGTCCGTTGAAGTTTAAGTCCAAATGCATGACACTTTTACCACAGATGCCTGCTTCCTTCCTGCATTAACCTTAAGGTCAAAGGTCAAATCTCTCTCTCTCTCTCTCTCTCTCTCTCTCTCTCTCTCTCTCTCTCTCTCTCTCTCTCTCTCTCTCTCTCTCTTTCTCTCTCTCTATTTCCCTTCCACCACAGGGGTCTTCACAGCGCCCGTGAAAGGCGTCTACTACTTCCGATACACGGGGTACAGCCGGGCGATGAAACCCAGCGGTCTCAGCATATTCCACGCCGACCGGCGGGTGGTGTCCACGTACAAGTACAGCAACCAGGCCAGCTACGACAACGGACACTCCTCCAACGGCGTGACGCTGCTGCTGGCGGCCGGAGACACGGTCCACATGCAGCTGTGGGTCGACAGCTGGGTGTTTGTGGACAGTCGCTACAACTACTGCTCCTTCACCGGGTTTCTGCTGTTCCCTATGTAACATCGCCCCCCTCAGGAAGCTCGAAGACAGTGCAGCTTAAATGTTTACCGTGGATACCGCTGGAATTGCTGCGACGTGTCTATTCTTTTTTTTGTCTCTTTAATCAGATTAGGCCGGCTGGTGCAGGCTGATGGCGAGGATCAATTGTTTTTATGACGACAACTTAAATACAAATGGCCCTTTTCACTCTTCCATCGGCCTGT
Source organism: Gadus macrocephalus (assembly GCF_031168955.1). Taxonomy (NCBI): domain Eukaryota; kingdom Metazoa; phylum Chordata; class Actinopteri; order Gadiformes; family Gadidae; genus Gadus; species Gadus macrocephalus. The sequence goes on along the minus strand of NC_082398.1, from coordinate 4,585,502 downwards.
TATTTGTATTTATTGGTTATTTTTACATCCATCCTCTGCATACACAAAAAACACAGGCAATCTCAGAACTTTTTGTAATATTTATAAAATACACATGATATACACACACTTTACACACAAGTTCACATACATTTTATAAGCCTGACATTTTTTGCTATTCAGCGGCCAATCAGCCCACACCTGGTGGCATGGGACCTTTAAAGGTCCCATGCCACCAGGTGTGGTGTGATTAGCCGCAACAAGCCGTTTTGGAGTTCTGCCCCTTATGACATCACAGGTAGGCGTGTCCACCTAGATGTGTGACGGATAGATGAGCAACTTTTGCAGATTTCCAAAACGGGTGGTACCGGCTAATCAAACCACACCTGGTGGCAGGCCATGGGACCTTTAATTTCCCCAAAACTGTTGGCGGCCGGTGAATAACATGGGGTTCAATGGGAGAGAGGAGGAAAGTCCTCCTCTGAGTGCCACATTTGCCTCAAACAATGTTAGGCTTACATCCCATGTAAGTAGTTGTGAAATAACGTTCTTGTTGTTCTTTTAATTGTTTGTTACTCTGACTGTTCTGTTTGATATTGTGGAAAGGATGTTAGTGAATGATTCAGAGCATGATGCATTTTAAATTGCATGAATTTTGGTCTTATGTCTTTCTTAAAACTATAGCTTCAATTATTGTGGGCAAAAATAGGCCCAATGATAGGCCCAGATTTTTTTATTTAGTTTTACAAATCAAAAGTAAGCCTGATTTGACGAATTAGCTTTGCATCCTTTCCTTCTGTCCTTGTAGTGGCAATCCACCAGTGGCAATACTGCCACTGGTAGAATTGTATCAATTCACATAATTATCCCACCCTGCTATTTTGTAGTTCACCAAAACATCCTGAAACAACTTCAGTCTCACATACTTATGCCACCATACGCCACTAACATTGCAAGCAGGCCAATGGCAACCAAGCGTGCAGTCCTTCCTCCCTCACTTTAAAAACCTCCAGCCGCCACTGATATATATATAGCATACCATTAACAACTATAACATTCGCCCTAATGACCGTAATGGTGGTGGCAAGCACAAAATGGCCGCCCGTATGTCGGCATGCGGCCCGGGCATCCCGCCCATGTTCTCCCAGCGCCTGGCGGCGGTGTCGTAGCGGTGCACCATGTGGAAGTTAGAGTGGTCCCGGTACCCAGAACCGCCCAGCACGTAGAACCGCCCCTCCGTGACCGCGCTCGCCGCTCCGACGTGCGGCACGGCCAGCGCCTCGAACGCGGTCCAGCAGTCCGCCGCGGGGTCGTACGCCTCACACGCTAGCTGGTGGACGGTTGCCATGGCGTCCCCTTCGTCCGTGGTTACGCCGCCCGCCACGTAAAGATGGCCGCCGAGGACCTCCATGCAATGGTACCCGCGTGGGCGGCTCATTTCTGCCAGCCCGCTGCTCCCTCTCTCCGGGGTGTAGAGCGACATGGACGCCCGACAGCGGTACCCTCCGTCGAAGCCGCCGCAGACAAAGATCAGCTGGTCCAAAACCTTGGCGCTGTGCCCAGTAAGAGCCGTGCTCATTGGACAGGTGAAGCTGAAAGCGGGGCGACATAAAACGATTATAGATCATAGACCTTGTCTCTTTAAAGGTGACATATTATGCCACCGTGTGTGAGTGTGATGAGCCGTAACAAGCCGTTTCGAGAATCTGCCTCTTCTGACATCACAGGTGGGCGTGTCCACCTAGATGTATGACGGATAGATGAGCAACGCTTGCTACAGTCCACTGGGTAGGCTGGTAGACTGATCTATCCAGCACACATCGAGATGGACACGCCCACTTGTGATGTCAGAAGAGGCCGATTTTCTAAACAGCTTGGTATAATACGTCACCTTTAAATATTGGTTGATTATATGTTGCACTATGATGGGCCATTTCAGTTTTCCAACTCCCGTTGAATCAGGAAGCATTTGGTCTTTTTGTCGTTACATACACCGGCACCCATGTGTATGTGTGCCGCCTAAACAACAGTACCCTCCCCTCCTACCTCCAGGCATCGGTGGCGGGGCAGTAGCGCTCCACGCTGTCGAGGCAGCCGCGGTGGGAATCCCCCCCGACGGCGTACAGCGTCTCACCGAGGACCACCAGGGAGAAGCCACACCGCTGCTCGTGCATGTCGCTCAGCCGCTGCCAGGCGCTCCCCAGGGGGTCGAACCTAACGGCGGAGCAGAGCCCACCCAGGAGCCAGAGGAACATGAGGAACAGGATGGACGACCCGGAGCTGTAAATACGCTAATCACGCATCGGTTTGGAATACATACATGTGTTTTTGTTTTTCTTGCCACTTCTCCTCACAATCAATTAGGATGTCTATTCGCCCTCCCTTTTACCGACAGTGATGACAGAAGTATTTATATATTTGCCTCTGTAGCCAATCAAATCCCTAAGGGTCTTATTGTATCACAAACAGCCCCAATCACAGATTTCCCAGCAACGTAGAAGTAGCTAACATTGTGTACGTGTGCACAATTCCTACTGATGTGCTGTACCCACAGTCAATGTAATGTTGCGTCGATGATCTCTTTGGCCCGCTCACCTGTAGGCTGAGTTCAAGATGTCTCCCACGCCGTAATACTTCCTTCCACCGACGACATACAGCTGTCCGTGGAGCACAGCCACTTCGTGACTGAACCTCCCAGGCTCTGGCATTTCCCCCAACCACCTCCACTCCAGGCTTTTCGCCATGCCTGTGTGGTTCCTCAGGGAGTTCCCGAACCACAGCTCCCGACTGCTGCGGCGGGAACCCAGGTCCTCCGTGATCTGGTCTCCGCCGACCAGGACCAGAGTCTCCTTTGGGAAGTAGATCCGGCATTGACTCGGAGGTATGGCGGCGTTGGAGAGGAAGTCCTCTGAGACTCTCTTGTAGAGCACGAGCAGGTTGTCCTCAGCCCATATGTCGGCGGCCTGAACTTCCTGGAACTCCTCGAATGTCATCAGGGCGAAGTGAATTGTTTTCATCAGTTGCTTGGCAAGCTTGGACCTTTTCCTGGGCTTGTATTGGATCCAAGCCACAACTGCTCTGAATACCACCAGCTCC